>NC_046664.1:33173839-33201117 GCF_010883055.1 Belonocnema kinseyi | reverse complement strand
GCTATTAAATTTGAAGAAGGAATAGAAAATTCCGCAGGAAGAACAATTTTAAAAGAATGCCTAAAAGAAAAAAATAGTGGAAAGCTGAAGATAAGAAGTGTCGAAGAAAGGGAGCAATATCTTAAAAGGTGTGGTTGTAGTCAAGAGGGTTTAAAAACATTAAAAGATAAGAGAGCTAATGTAAAAGAGATACTAAAGAAGACAGACTACGAAGTACAAAGACAAACACAGCTAGGTAAAATACAGGAATCTAGGTAAAATAGTAGGTACAAACTAGTAAATACTGGATTAAAAGCAGAATATTTGTGTAAGGTAGGAAACAAAGGAAGTCACAAACTAATAGCTAGGGCGAGATGTGGCAATTTAGAGGAAAAATCTAGATATTGGTTAGACGAAGGAAGTCAGACGTGCGCTTTATGTAAAAGAGAAAAAGGTACACTGGAACATTTAATTAGAGACTGCGAATTCATAGATAGACCAAATTTAGAAATTGAAGAAATGTTAAATGGTAGGGCAGGCAATAAGAATGTGTGTAATTGGTTAAGACTTTTGGAAAAGCGAAAAGAGGATGTAATTAACTCTAGATAAGTAGAGAAATGTATAATATGAGTGTATAGAGAACCATTATTGTTACTATTAATCCATATAGAGATTCTATATTGTTTTAGTTGTCAAAAAAAAATCCTTGAATGCAAGAGTGGATGGATAAGAAAAAGAAATGTAAACAAAGTCCAATTTTTTAAGGCAGTTGGGCTGAAAAATAAATAAATATCTATCTATCTAATAAATCAGTTGAAATTTTGATAAAAAAGATTACTTTTTAAGAAAATAGTTGAATTTAGATTAATTATAGAATAAAAATACATTTTTTTCAAATAAAAATAATTAGCTTTCAATCAAAAAGGATCAATTTTGAACCAAAGAAGAGGACTTTTTAACAAAACAGTTGAATTTTGAAACAAATAATAGAATTTTTAACCAAGATATGAATTTTTAGGCAAAAGGTGATATTTTTTTTTAGTAAATAGTTGAATTTTCCACCCAAAAAGACGATTTTTTAAGTAAAAGAGAATTTTAAATCCAAAAAGTATCAATTTTCGACAAAAAATATGACTTTTTAACAAAATAGTTGAATTCAGGTTAATTCTCAAAAAGAAATATACTTTTTTTGTTTTTTTGATAAAAAGAACTAACTTTGAATCGAAATAGATTTTTTGAACCAAGAGATTAATTTTAAACAAAAAAGGGTGACTTTTTAAGAACCCAGTTCAATTTTCAGTAAAATAAATGAACTTTCAAACAATTTGTAGAATTTTGAACTAAACGCCAAAAATATAATAGTAGACTTTTCAATAAAAATGGTTAACTTTCAAATATAAAAGGTGAATTTTCAACAACCAAATAAAAAAAGATACTTTAATTTTCAATAAAATAGTTTAATCTTTAACTAAATAGTAGAATTTGTAACCAAAAAGTAGAATTTTGAACCAAACAAATGATTCATTAAAAATTCCACTCCTTGGTTGAAAGTTGAACGAATTTTTTTTTAATTCATTTTTGTTATTTTTTAAGATTCATAATTTTAGTTGAAAGTTCGTATTTTTTTTTTATATAAAAAATTTAATTAGAAATTCTTTTTGTTGTAAAAAAGCTTTTTTAAACTGCAAGTTCAAATATTTTGTTTAAAACGTCAACTGATTAATTGTAAATTCACTTTTTTGTTGTTATTTCATGTTCTCGGTTTTAAAATTAAATTGTTGCATAGAGAATTAGGTTTTTTTGGTTAAAAATTCAACAAATTGGTATAAAATTAAACTGTTTTGCAAAAAATTCGTTTTTGTTTTTACTGAAAATTCATTTTCAACGAATATTCATCTACTCCACTTTTGGTTAAAAATTGAACATTTTGGTTAAAAAATTCTGTTTTTTTTTTTTTTTTTTGAAAATTCGTCTTTTTTTGGTAGAAAATCAAATTTTTTGGTCAAAATCAAGTCATGTTGAAAATACATAATTTTGTTCAAATCTGTTTTTTATTTTTAATCAAAATTTTGTTGTGGAAATATCTACTATAACATTTCTTGATAAACATTAATCTTTTTTGTCGAAAATTCAACAATATGCTTAACATTATTTTTATTCTTGACTGAAAAATTTTTCTGGGTAGAAAATTCATTTTTTGGCACAACATTTTTTTTGTTTGTTAAAAATGCAACTATTAGTCGAAGATTTATCTATTGTGGTTGAGGATTAAACTATTTTGTTCAAAATTACAAAATTTGGTACAAAATTTGGCAAAAAATTCAACTTTTTCGTAGAAAATTCGTTTTTATTGTTGTTTTAATTGGAAATTAATTTTTCACAATAGAAATTCATCTGCATAATTTTCTGGTAAAAAATTGAACTTTTATGGTTTAAAAATGCAGACTATTCATCTTTTTTGCTTGAAAATTCAACGATTTGGTGACGGTTCTAACCAGGTGGTAAACAATTAAATGATTTGTAATCGTCAGCCCCGAAATCGGGGCTATAGAAGAGTTTTACTGTACTTTATTTTTCCAGGTGGCCGTTTTAATCAAAGAAAAAAACTTTTGGTCATCTCCCGGTTTACAACAAATTACAACTTGTTTGTTTGTCTTATTTAACATTTGTTTATCACCTATTTGTCACCTATTTTAGAAAAAAATGTCATATATTAACCTTTTTTGACGACAATAGGTACTGTGATGACTGCTATTTCTTTAGTCTTTATTCAGAAATATTTTTGTTTTTCGTTAGTTGGCTAAAATTATATCTCCATCTCAACGAATTATAACCTAAGGGAAAATTTTGTACATTTTTTTAATGAGTTTATTATGAATTAGCAAAGTAATTGAATTTTCAACGAAAAAAGATAAATTCTCGACAAAAAATGTACTAGTTGATATTTTAACCAAGAAAAGATGATGAGCCAAGAAAGACGAATTTCGGACATAATAGTTGATTCTTCAACCAAAATAGATCATTTTCAACCAAGCAATTGCATTTTAACCAATTAATTAAATTTCTAACAAAGAATATTAATTTTTTACAAAAAGTTAAATAAAAAAACACATGAATTTTCAACTAAAAAAGATTAATTTTCTACCAAATATGAATCGTTTGACTTTACGTTTAAAAAACTAATTTTCCACTTTAAAAACGAATTTTCAACAAAATAATCAATTTTTCAAATAAAGTGATGAATCTTTAACTCGTGTAGTTGAATTTTCAATTTAAAAGATGAATTTGCTGGAGTTTATTTTCTGTTAATAAGATTAATTTTTTACCAAAAAAGACGTATTTTGTATCAAAATTCATAAATTTTCAACTAAGAAAAAAATAAATTATCAACAAAAAAATTAAATAGTTAAATTTTCAGTGAAAAGAACTTAATTTTCTACTAAATTTGTGTATCTTTAACTGAAATAGTTGAATTCTCAACTAAAAAAAAACATCAATTTCAACCAAAAATTGGAGCAATTAAATTTTTCATGGAAAGTTTATTTTCAATAAAAAGTCGAATTTTAAACAAAAATGTTGAATTTTCAACAAAAAGTTAATTTTGAACCATACGGTTGAATTATTAACCAAAAATGGTGACATTTCTATAGAAAAAATGAATTTTCAAACTAAAAAGATAAACCTTTAAAAAATGGCTGATTGTTTAACCAAAAGAGTTCGATTTTCTTATTGGATTCTATTAACTTATTTTACATTTAAGTGAAAAAATGAGAAAAAGAGGCGAATAGGAGAAAGAATGTGAAGCCTGATATAAATAAATAAGAATTTTCATAATTTACAGTCTAAAGAATAAGATATTAAACAAACATTGATGTTTATTTTTAATACTTCTATGTAAAATATTCGGTTACAGTACTGGAAATTTTGCGGACAACATATAAATTTAATATGTCAACAATATTATTACACTATTCTCTTTTATTTTTTAACCTTGAAAACCTGGATATCTCCTTCATTTTTTCACAAGAACCTTGAATTAATTTTTTTTCGTTTAAAACTGTTACTTTATTGAAATGCGAAAAGTAATTTAAATCTTTCATTCTATTATGATAGAAAAATCGCGTTTAGAAGAAAACTTGCTAATAAAATACTTTTTGTTTATCATGATGTAATTTATCGTTTGTTCGTTAGAGAATAAATAGAGATTTCAGGACACTTTTTCCAGACTGTACTAATTATTTTATAGATTGCAATGGACAGACTGTAATATTGTGAAAATTCTAAAAGTATTTTATTTCGTCTCCGCTACTATGTAATGTTAAAGTATAAATTTTTTGGTGATAATCAACTTACAAATTATAAAACTTATTAGTTGAAAATATCGATATATTTGAAAAATGGTACACTACAACTTAAAACCATTTTCCCAAAGATTTCGAACATTTCATAAAGATTGCAAGGATTTTACAGATTTGAAATTTGTGCGTACAGCAGATTAAAACAATTCCACAAAGATTTCGAGCATTTCCAAATATTTTTAACGTTACCAAAATTTTTAATGATTTTAAAAGGGTTAAATTAAATTATATTGATTGGGAATGGTTAACTACGATGGTAGAAAGAATAGGCACGATTTTAAAGATGCATTTTAATTTGTGCATAAAAGTGTTTTAACCATTTTTTCGTAGAGTTTAAAGTATTTATTGGATAACAAAGTTTTTTAGATGGAATTCACATACTAAACAGTGAAAACCCACACTTTTTGACAGAAATATTTTTCTAAAAAAAAAAAAAAAACAATTATTGTTCTCGTTATTGTGATTTTCGAAAGATTATAAACTTAAATGGACTTATTATGAAGCAAAAATGAACTCAAAGTAAATTTTTATTAATTTATACATGAAATATTTACTACTTAAAAATTTGTTGCTACATACATTAATTAAAGTTTATTTAAGCTTACAGTGCATTGAAACTCACATGAAACAATGAAATAATTGTATTTTTTTTAAAAACCATTTCACAAAAATGTTTAAAATTGTACCTACTCTTTCTAGTTCTATTTTTCGGCACGATGTGGCGAAATGGTAGACCACCATTCCCAATAAACTTTCAACCAATTTTACACAGATTATAATAATATTTTAAATACTTCAAATAAATGCCAATATCTCACAAGCATTTTAAAGGTTTAATAAAATTTTCATAAAAATTTCAAAACAATACAAGAATTCCACACCAAATTTCAAATATTTCAATGATTTCAAACGAACAACAAAGATTTCACGGGCAAAGGTTAAAGAAAGTTTTTGCTAATAAATGAACAATTTCATACAAATTTAAAAAAAAATATAAAGATTTTAAGTATTTCAAATATTTTACAAAAATTTACAAAGATTCCAAAATATTACACAGAAATTTTAAGACTTCACAATGATGTTAAGTACTTGAGAGTTCGAATAATTCACAAAGATTTCAAAGAGGACTTATGTTCGCAAAAAATTGATAATTTGTTTATTTATGATTCTTTCATATAAAAAATTTTTATCCAATAAAAAATGAAATGGCTCGTTTTTTACATCTATAATAAACGGTTATTTCATTATTTGTTATAAAAAAGATACATGGAAAAGACCTAGAAATTCGTTTCTAAGAATCGCTGAACACTGTGTTACATTATTTTTTTTAATGAATCCGAGGGCTCAATATTTTTAGTATTTTCATTTATTTTTGAGAAAATAATGAAGGACGGTTTTTGTTTTGTTTTTAGTGTTGCAAAAGGCTGGTAAACACATGGAACACACGTTGATAGGTGCATACGTTGTACTTCTACTAGGCTACTTAGTTATGGATAATAAGGTAAATATCGACTTTTATGGTTTTTAAAAAATGTTTTTTTTTCTTTTTTTTATCATAAAACTTTTTTTTATATTTCAGGATTACGAAGCCCTGGTTAGGAGTTTTCTCCCCGACAATAATTTCGGTACCATGGTGGCTGTTCTCCAAAAGTTCTTCAATTTTATGCAATTGACGGCATCGGTAAGAATTATACTGCATTACATTCTTAAGAGTTGCCTTTATTTCATTTTTTTCGATGTTCAGATAATTATTTTCGTAATCATTGATAAAAATCTTCCACCAAATTAACAGAAAACAATTCTAACTAAATAGAAAAAATTCATCGAAACTTTTAAAAAAGTGACAATGAAACGTAAAATAAATGGAGATAACTTTTATAATTGTTAACCAAAAACGTTCAAAATAAAAAATTTCTAAATTAAACGTTTAAAACTGCTTTATTTAAAAACTACAAATTTCAACAATTTAACATTTAATTGTAAAGTTAAATAAAGTTTAAATAGAAGGTTTTCAAGTTGTAGAGTTTCCATCTAGACTTTAAATTATGATTTTAGTGTTATTTCAGAATTATTCCTTAAGATCCCTTTTTACGTTTAAAGGATTTCAAATTTGATTCATTCTTATTGCAAGATCTTTTAATCGCGCGAGGGAAAATTTAGAAATTCGCCTATAAAGTGAGCCCAAAACATTTTTTATATATTTACATTTACTACATTGATTACCACTAGGTGCATTTTTTATTTCCAACACTTTCCTTTCGAGATTTGCAATTTTAATAAATTATTCTGAAATTATTTCGTTTTTGAATTTTAGGTGAAACTAAAATGATTTACATATTTAAAAAATGTTTAATGCAATTTTATAATCTTCAGGGATTGAAAGCAAATTTGTTAAATTTTAACGGGGAATATCTTAAATGATCTCGGTTCTAAAATTTCAGTTTCGAATTAATTAATTGATTTATTAATAGACTGGGAATGTCTAAAATTGTTCAAATAAGACGTCTTTCAATTATGAAGGCTTTTTTTAATTTAGTTTCAATTTAGAATTATCCCTTGTATAATCATTTTCACATTAAAATTATATAACTTTGAATCTTTGAAACTAAAATTATTCATTTTGAACCCGTAGAATTAAAAATTATTGTTCAATTTCAAATGCTTTTAATTCAGTTTAAGAATTAAAAAAATATATAATTCTCATTTTTTTATTAACATCTATAAACATAAACCTTGAAATAATGATATTAAAGTAAATTAATAAATTAAACTATTATTACTGTTTCGCCGTTTTCTAAAATTCGCATTGCTCTGAAGAGATATTCAAAAATAATGATAGTTCCTTCACTTTAATTCCTTTTTTCAGTTTGGTCCGATATGAGCTACTACTTTTTATTTCTTTATAGTTTTAAATTTTTCTACGAAATTTTTTGAAATAAAAAAACATCGAAACATTCTCAATCGATGTAGCCAACATCGAAATGTTGTTAGATTTTTGTAAATGATGTTTGATTGAGATTTAAAGATAAATAAAATTAGAAAATAGGAAAGTAAAAAGAAGGAAGGAAATTTTCAGGTTGCCTTTTTTTCGTTCTTCTTTAAAAAAAAAATTATTTTTTTTAATCGTTGGATTCTTGTTTTATTTATTTTGTTATTTTAAAGAATATCGTAGTAAAATTTTAAGATTGGGTGCAAAGTAGAAATTAATTTTGATTGATTCTCAATTTAATTTATTAATTTTGAAATTTTTTAGCAACATTTTTTTTACAAAAAACGTAAAATTTCTTCCAAATTTTTGGTATTCGAAATTTGTTGGCAGCATGTTTTAACATTTATAGAGTATCAATATGGTGAAAGACGTCAGTTTTAAGGGTATAATTTATCTCGAAGTTTTTTAAAAATATTTAAATTAAAGTTGTTTTTAAATTAATGAAATCGCTCAATTCTGAAAAATAGTAAGGAATTACATTTTTGGTATAAAACAATCCATATATAAATAAATTAAAATACGTAAAAGAACCGTTGTTAATCGTTATCGTATTTTTTTTTAATACAAAAATTTTAATTTACTGAATGAGTTTGTTGAATTATTGTTTTAAACATTGTTTTTTTGTTCGCAAATGATATTTTTGCAATTTAATCCCTTCATATTTTCCAGGTTTAAATAATTTTATTGATAAAAAATGGTTAATGTACTAAAAATAATAAGTAGAATTAGGGCTTATGGTATAGGAAATCATTGTCAATGATGGTATTATTGAAAACATAAATTATTCTTGATTGTGCGAACTACTTTAAACATAAAAAAATTGTCGATTCAACAAATGTAATTGTTTATTTGACATTTTTTATATCGCGCCGTGAATGAATTATATGATCAGATGAAGTAGATGTTCAGAAATGATTTTTTTTTTAACTTTTATAAGTTCCCTACTGCGGTTCCATTGGATATATAATTTGCCAAATTCGAAATAAAATTGAATGTTTAACTTTTAAAACCGAAGAAAATTGATAAAAGAATTTTCAATAGAATAAAATTCATTTGCTCAAAATTCAAGAAAATGTATAATTTAATTTCCAACCGTAGAAAACTCAACTGTTGAAAATTGAAGAAAGTTGATCATTGAATTCCCAATAGTTGTAAATTCTATGGTAGAAAATTAAATTTTCAACATTTGAAATTTCGATTTTTGAAAATTGGTCACATCATTTTCAACAATAGAAAATTGGAAAAAATTTAAATTTCAACAGTAGAAAATTAAACTGTTGAAAAGTGAAGATGATTGATTATTCAATTTTTAACAGTAGATAATTAAACTGTTGAAAATTGATCATTAAACTATAAATAGATTAAAATTCAATTGTTGGAAATTGAAGAAAATCCATCACTTGATTTTCAACAGAAAAAATTTAAGAAAATTGATCATTAAATTTTTAGCCGCCGAAAATCTATTATTGAAAATTGAATTTCTATTTGTTGCGAACTGAAGAAAATTGATGGTTGAAATTACTATAGATCAAAATTAAATCGTTGATAATTGAAAAAAATTGTATTTTCATCTGTTGATACTCAAAGAAAATTGAAAATGGAATTTTCAACTATTAAAAATGGAAGAAAATTGTTCATTGAATTTTCAACATTTGAAATTTCGATTGTTGAAAATTGAAGGCAATTTTGATTTAAACTGTTGAAAACTAAAGAAAATAGATATGAAATTGAATTTTCAATAGATGAAAATTCATTTGTTGAAAATTGAAGAAAATTCAATTTTAACTGTTGAAAACTGAAGAAAATACATAAATGAATTTTCAATACATGAAATTTCAATGTTTGAAAATTGAAGATAATTGATCGTTTAATTTTCAACAGTAGAATATTAAACTATTGACAATTAAATAAATATGATCGTCAAATCTTCAATAGATGAAATTTTAATGTTTGAAAATTGATCATTTAATTTTCAACAGTAGAAAATTAAACTATGCACAATAAAATAAAATTGATCAATTTTCAATAGATGAAATTTTAATGTCTGCAAATTGAAAATAATTCATCATTTAACTTTGAACATTAGAGAATTAAACTGTTGAAAATTGAAGAAAATTGATAATTGAATTTTAAATAAATGAAAATTGAAGAAAATCCATCACTTAATTTTCAGTAGTAAAAAATTGAAGAGGATTGATCTTGAAATTTTTGATAGATGAAAATTCTATTGTGGAAAATTGAACAAAATTTTATTTTCAGCTGTTGAAACTTAAAGAAAATTGAATTTTCAACAATTAAAAATGTAAGAAAATTGATATTTGGATTTTCAACTAATGAAAAATGAATACAACTGATAATTGAATTTTTTAAATTTGACATTACGATTGTTAAAAATTGAAAAAATTTAATTCTAACTGTTGAAAACTAAAGAAAATAGGTATGAAATTTAATTTTCAATGGATGGAAATTAAGTGATTCAAAATTGAAGAAAATTTAATTTTAACTGTTGGTAACTAAAGAAAATATATAAATGAATTTTCAACAGTAGAAAATTATATTGTCCACAATTAAAGAAAATTGATCCTCGAATTTTCAATAGATGAAATTTTAATGTTTGAAAATTAAAAATAATTCATCATTTAACTTTGAACAGTAGAGAATTAAAGTGTTGAAAATTGAAGAAAATTGATACTTGGATTTTAAATAGATGGAAATTGAAGAAAATTCATCACATGATTTGCAATAGTAGAAAATTGAATTACCAACTGTTGACAATTAAAGAAAATTGATCGTCGAATTTTCAATAGACGAAATTTTAATATTTGAAAATTGAAAATAATTCACCATTTAGCTTTGAACAGTAGAGAATTAAATTGTTGAAAATTGAAGAAAATTGATCATTGAATTTTAAATAAATGAAAATTGAAGAAAATCCATCACTTAATTTTCAGTAGTAGAAAATTGAAGAAAATTTATCATTACATTTTTAATATATACGAATTCTATTGTGGAAAATTTAAAAAAATTGTATTTTCGGCTGTTGAAACTTAATGAAGATTGAATTTTCAACAATTAAAAATGGAAGAAAATTGATCATTGAATTTTCAATTATTGAAAAATGAATAAAACTGATAATTGAATTTAAAAATTTGAAATTTCGATTGTTAAAAATTGAAAATATTTTATATTAACTGTTGTTAACTAAAGAAAATATATAAATGAATTTTCAACAGTAGAAAAGTCTATTGTTGACAATTAAAGAAAATTGATCATCGAATGTTCAATAGATGAAATTTTAATGTTTGAAAATTGAAAATAATTCATCATTTAGCTTTAAACTGTTGAAAATTGAAGAAAATTGATACTTGAATTTTAAACAGATGGAAATTGAAGAAAATTCGTGTCATGATTTCCAATAGTAGAAAATTGAATTATCAACTGTTGACAATTAAAGAAAATTGATCGTCGAATTTTCAATAGATGAAATTTTAATGTTTAAAAATTGAAAATAATTCACCATTTAACTTTGAACAGTTGAGAATTAAATTGTTGAAAATTGAAGAAAATTGATAATTTAATTTTAAATAAATGGAAATTGAAGAAAATCCATCACTTAATTTTCAGTAGTAGAAAATTGATCTTGAAATTTTTAATAGAGGAAAATTCTATTGTGGAAAATTTAAAAAAAGATTGTATTTTCAGCTGTTGAAACTTAAAGAAAATTGAATTTTCAACAATTAAAAATGGAAGAAAATTGATAATTGAATTTTCAATTATTGAAAGATGAATAAAACTGATAATTGAATTTAAAAATTTGAAATTTCGATTGTTAAAAATTGAAAATATATTATTTTAACTGTTGGTAACTAAAGAAAATATATAAATGAATTTTCAACAGTAGAAAATTCTGTTGTCGACAATTAAAGAAAATTGATCGTCGAATTTTCAATAGATGAAATTTTAATGTCTGCAAATTGAAAATAATTCATCATTTAACTTTAAACAGTAGAGAATTAATTAAACTGTTGAAAATTGAAGAAAATTGACAATTCAATTTTAAATAGATGGAAATTGAAGAAAATTCATCACATGATTTCCAATAGTAGAAGATTGAATTATTAACTGTTGACAATTAAAAAAAATTGATCGTAGAATTTTCAATAGATGAAATTTTAATGTTTGAAAATTGAAAATAATTCACCATTTAACTTTGACCAGTACAGAATTTAACTGTTGAAAAATGAACGGAAACTGACACATTAAATTTTCAGTAGGTGAAATTTCAATGTTTGAAAATTGAAGAAAATTGTCCATTGAATTTTCAACATTTGCAAATTCTATGGTTTAAAAGTAAATTTTTATCTGTTGAAAACTGAAGAAAATTGATAAATTAAATGACAATATATGAAAGTTTAATTGTTGAAAATTGAATTTTCAATAGTTTAATATTTAATGAACAACGAGCATGAGAATTTAATAAATAAACATTTTAATCTATGAAACAAAAATTTTGATAAAAGTCGATTTTTTCGAAAACGGGTCACTACTGGCAAATAGTGTTTCGAAAAATTAATATTCATCCAATGGACTCTTAATTGAGAATTTATGAGATTAAAAAAAAAAACTAATCATTTCCTTGTAACTAGATCCAATTCGTCAAAACAAATTCTTTAATGGCAGAAGTAATTAAAACATAATTTAAAATTATTTAAAAATTCAACATTTTTTATAAAAAAGATTTTCCTTTTTTTCTGCTTCTTTTGCACTGTGCTCCGGAAAAGTCCTGTATCCAATTCCGGGATGAATAAAACTTGAGTTGAAAAACCTAATTGATCGAATTTAATAAATTTAAATTTGATGATTTTCAGAATGAAGTAAGCAGCTGTGGCATAGCTGCAACCGAAAAAGTAATAAAGTTCCTAAAAATGTCCGATGCGAGGATCGAGGAAGAAAAAAATGCATTACCACTTCCGGCACTCGAAGATTCAAACGTGATGCTAGACTTGAGCTTGTCTTGATCCCAGTAAACGTCCCAGTATCACGAGTATCTTTAGAAGAGCAATCGTTGATTTCGAGACGTGCGACAGACAGCCAAAGCAGCGACGCGACGTGTGTCCAAGTGACGACAGAATTTCATTTTTTTTTTTTTTTATTTTATACTGTGGTTGGACCTCTTTTACTTTGATTCGCATATTTTGATATATATTTATTCCTTATATAATTTATTGCTGTATTCTTATTTTTTTCATCGCTACGTCATCGTACGGATTTTATTTCCCCACTGCAGCAGACTTAAATATTAAGGATGATAATAAAGAGTCGTTACTTAAGTACGAAAATATAGGCGATATGTGCGTGACAGGACCAGCTCTTGTAAGTACGAAAGGCAGGGCACTTATTGAAAAAGATCTTTTATTAGTGTTAATAAGATATATAAATATATATCTCGCGGGTCAATCAACTCTTATTGTCCAATTTTACACCACAGTAAATTGTGAATACTTTTGACCATTTTTCTTGCCACGATCATTGTTTATTCCCTCCTGATATTTTTTTTTTACTCGTCGTATGCTCCGCGAATTAATTCTACAGCGAATGCTTTTCATCTCAATTCTTTTACGAATGTGTATACTCTGTTCTTAGAAGTATTAGTTGATTGACAATGCAAGGGTCGAGCGTGGGCCATTGAATATCCAATATAGTGTTTATGCTGCGTAAGTTTATTTTAATATTAAACTAAAGTTAATACTATAAGCCTTGTAAATGTAAATTTATAAATTATAATTGTATCTTACATTTGAGTCCGTCGAATTTTTATTCTCGCATCCACTCTTTCGACAGACTTACTTCCCAAGGCTCTCTTCTCTTCTCTTATTTTCTTTTATTTTATAACGCGAAAATAAAGAATAAAATATAAAATAAAACGATTTGAATAGAACTATTTAAGGGACTTTTGAATCGAATTTCAGGTCGAAAAAAAAACCGATTCTTCTTCTTTGTTTTTGGCTTTTTGTATCAATCGGAAGGCCATGAAATAGCCAAAAATTTATTAAATAAAAAAAAGCTTTTTTTTTTATACAAATTAATGATGAAAATGGTTAGAAAAGAAAAAATTTCATATTTTAAATACGGTTAGTGTTACATGCGTAGATTTAATTGTCACCAATATAACATTATTTTATACTGAAAGGAACATTTCAAAGTACGTGTTTTTATAATTTTATCTATTTTTTTACAACGAATACGAAAAAATTTATAACAAAAAAATTCAATTTTCAAGCAAGAAGAACAAAATATTGGAAGTTTTAACGAAACAGGGTAAATTTTCAATTTAAAAAAAAAAGAATTTTCAAGACAATTGTTTAGTATACAATCTTTAATTTAAAAAAGAAAGAAAAAATTAAACCAAAAATGAAATAATTACATTTTAAGATAAATAAACTGAATTTTTAACAAATTAGTATAATTATTAGTAAAAAAAAATTAATTTTCAAACAAGAAAAATAATTTTCCACCGAAAAATCGCATTTTTAAGTTACAAACAATACAATTTTTAACTCTAAATTAAAAATTCAAGAAATTTAAATTAGACTGAAATAAAATTCAAAATTCTTTTTCAATAATAGATCAAATTAATTTGAATTTCCAGCAAAAGAAAAAATAACGAATTTTCAACCAGAGGTGAATCTTCAACAAACAAATTAATTTTCAACAAGTAGTTAAATTTTCAAAGAAAAAGAAGAAACTTAAATCGATAAAATAAATTTTAACACAATATTTCAACTTGCAACCAAGAACTTGAATTTTTAGCCAAAAAACATTTGAATTTTTAATCAAATAATGAGATCCCACCAAACAGATTTTTCATTCAAGAAAGAAAAGAAAATTCAACCAAATTGTCGAATTTTAAAGCCGAAAAGAAGATTTTTTCCCAAAACTGTTGGATTTTAACCTGAAAATGAGGTACTTTTTTTTAGCTTTCCTACATTTTTTAAAAATTTATTTCTTTGGTTGACTTTTTGGTAGAAAACTATTCCCCCGGTTTGAAAATTAATTAATTTTTATTGAAAATTTCACTTTTTTGTTGAAAATTCGTTTTCTTTTTGTTGTTGAAAATTAATTTTTAAACTAAAAATATAACTTTCCAGGTTCATTTTACACGAATTTTCAACAAAATTGTTACATTTCAATTATAAAAAAAATGAAACATTTTAACCAAAAAACGGAATAGTTAAATTTTCAGATAAATAAACTGAATTTTTAACAAAATAGTTTAATTTTCAAACAAAAATATGAATTTTAAAACTAAAATAATTTTTCACTAAACAGTCGAATTTTCAAATTACAAAAGATACACTTTTTAAATATAAATTTAAAACTCAAGAATTTTAAATTAGCTTCAATTCAAATTCGTTATTAAATAATAAATAAAATAAATCTATATAAATCTCCAGTTTCAAGCACAGATGAATCTTCAAGAAAAAATTAATTTTCCATCATACAGAAGAAACTTCAACCAATAAAATAATTTTTTGAAACAATATTTCATCTTTCAATTAAGTAGTTGAATTTTCGACCGTTGAATCTCTACTAAAAAGATTTTTCTGCAAAACATTTTTGTAAATTTTTTTAAAAATTCATTTCTTGGGTTGACTTTTTGGTGGAAAATTATTCCCTTTGTTTGAAAATGTATTAGTTTTTATTGAATTTTTGTTCAAATTAATTTTTTAACTAAAAAGTTAACTTTTCCACATATAGATTATTTTAATTTCTTTTTTATCTGAAAATTTTCCATTTCTATTTGAAATTTTTATTTAGTTTAAAATTGACCAATTCTGTTAGAAATGAGTTAATTTTTCTTTTTAATTGAAATTTTACTTTTTTTAGTTGAAATTTTTAATATTTTATTGAAAATTCATGTATTTTGTGAAGTTCTTGATTTCCCAGTAGAAAATTAATCTTATTTGAAAATCTTCATATTTTTTGTTAAAAATTGCTTTATTTAATTGTTTGTTAAAAATTTATCTTCATTTTATGAAAATTCAACAATTCGGGTGTAAAAAATAGAGAAAGTTATTAAAAGACGCCCTCTGAAATATAAAAACATTAAATTTTTTTCTTTTCAATCTGCATCACTGAATTTTTAATTTGTTTCCTGAACAAACTAACCATTTTTATTATTAATCTGTATAAAAAACGCTTATTTACACTGATTAAATTTGAATTTTTACGAAACTTCAACTAGAACAATTACCGTTACATAACTGGTAAACTCCCCTATTCAATTATGAAGTTCTCAGTTTTTCGAATCAAATTGGACAATTCTAGAGTCTTTCCCATCGATTTTCAACGAGCTCTGTTTTTTTTTAACTGACACTACTAGAAATATTCTATAGATTTTCGAAATGCCAAATTTGAATCGAAAATCTACGCGTGTCTATGCCAAATTCAAATAGTCTGAATCGGATTTTTTTCGACCTGAACTCAGTTACATCGATTCGGAAAAAATCAACTCGATTCGAAATCCACATGCCTAGATATAATCACTTTTAAATTAAAACGAAGAAAAAACAGAAAATACAAGCACAGTGTGCATTGAAAGTACAAGAAATGCATGAAGGTGAAAAAATGTGAGTCTAGTCGACTGAGGTAGGACAAAAATGGCGTTTTCATCGACGAGAGAACCATGTCGTCGAATCAGAAGCGATTTTTTCTAGTGCAATACGATTGAAAACAATCCACCTCATTTTCTTCTATGTGACTCATGATCGCTTGAATCATTTGCAGTGGTTCCATTTGGATGTTGAACAGGAACTTGTTGACATTATGTGTAATAAGATGTCCAGTCTGGTCCATGTGATACGCAGATTGAAGTACAACTTCCGGCCTTTCTCTGGGGAAACCGGCAGGAACTCTAAAGTGTATGAAAAAATGGAAATCTTTTTTTTCAACCAGGACAGTCGCCCTGTTAAATTCTGCTGCATCGTACTCCATAACACATCCTCGCAATAATACCAGCAGTGATGATATAAAATCCTTTTTCTTGGTAAAACAAAGGAGAATATTTTCCATCTGAAATTATATATAATAATTTTCAAGTTTGACATCTTAGAAAATTAAAATAATCCCTAATCTGTGATTAGGATGGCCACTATTTTTTAAATATTCGTCTTCCGGTTCTCCCTTTAAATATTCGTGATTTCTCCCGGTTTATAAAAGAAATTAACTCTCTTTGCCAAACCCACAGTTTTTTACATATATTATCAATTGCGGAAGTCGATCAAAATTAGCAAACCTTTTTGCAACAAATTTTCTGTGATTGTTTAATAAAGGAAAATATAGAGATGCGTTTTATGGTGCACTAACAGTAAATGCACGCGTGCAAATCACGCATTCATGTCTCTGAATTTCCATTTACTAACATGAAAATACGCAACTTTAAAAATCCATTATTAAACGAATTTATTTAAAATTCAGAGGAATTGAAATTGTATTCTTTATAATTAAAAGCGTTCAAAATTCAATAATTAACGATTGAAAACTTTTAAATTTTAAAACTAAATTGAATCTTTCAAAGGCAAAGCTTCTAAAATTCTAGAATTTTAAATTGTTATTAAATAATAAAATTATGAGTTAACATTAAAGCTGATTTGACAACTGTTTCTACCATGAAAAAATGAAATGAATTATTCTTAATAAAACCTTTTGAAATAAATAGTAATTTTAAATTGGAAACATTAAAAATTTTAAAAAGTCTACGATCGAACGTTGAAATTTAAACAAATGCGAACTACATTTTAAATCTGAAAAAATAGTCACCAAAAATTGTGATATTACAACTTATTTATACTCAAACTATAAAATTTCAACTGTTTGAAGTAAATTTAAATCGCTTAAAAATTAATAATTTTTAAATTGTTAATAGTACTTTCCAAAATTAAATATTTTTCAATTTGAAATTACTTATTCGTTTAAATCTTCAAATAAAAATCGGACAATTTAAAAATCTTACATTAAAAATTAAAAATTAAGACAAAGAATACAAAACAATAAAATTATAGAAATTTTAAAGACGATAAATATATTATTAATCAGTATTTCATATCATGCAGTATCAGGTAACATTTAAAACGACTGAATAGATTTTTCTTACTAAAATATGTGATTCTGACAATTAAATACTTTCTAGTTGACAACTGACGCCGCAAGTTTGCTTGTTTACAAAGCCTGGTAGCGCCAAGCCACTTTATTGAAATACGGAAAAATTTTCCAGTTATGGGTCATCCATAAACATTTTTTACGATTTGTTACGGTAATGTACGTAATTTTTGCAAATTCGCAAAACTTTCTCCTGAAGATTGTCTTTTTAGTTATAAATTTTATTATTTGGTCGAAAATTTAACAATTTTCTTTAAAATACATCCTTTTTTGTTGCAAAGTTAACTGTTTTGTTAAAAATTCGGATTTTTGGGTCAAAAATTGAACTCTTTTCGTAGAACATTAACCTTTTGTTTAAAGTTCATATTTTGTTTCTGATAAGTTAACTGCAATCTTTTTTGAATGAAAACTATTTTTTCTAAAAACTTGTAATTTTGGTTTAAAATTTTATATTTTTTAGTAGAAATATTGCATCTTTCTTGGATAAAAATACAACCTTTTTGTTAAAAACTAAATTATTTCTTAGAAAATTTACTTTTCATTTAAAATTCGTATTTTTGTGTTGATAAGTAAATTAAAATCTTTTTGGATGAAAATTCAACTTTGTTTGTGAAAAATTGCTTTTTTGATAAAAAAATTTACCTGCTTCTGTAGGACTTTCATTTTTCTTGGACGATAATACAACTGTTTGGTTAAAAATTTAACAATATTGTTAAAAGGTCATACTTTTTGGTTAAAATTTCGACTATTTAGCAGGAAATTAATTTATTGTTTACAATTCTTATTTTGGTGTTAAACAGTGAACTGGAATTTTCTTTGGATAAACATTTAAATATTTTTTTCAAATTATTATTTTTTAATTTATCTGTTTTATATGAAATTTCATCTTTCTGGAATAAAAATGCAACTGTTTGGTTGAAAATTGAACTCTTTTTTGAAAGTTTTTATTTTTTATTTTAAAATTCCCTGCTTTAGCAGAAATTATATCTTTCTTGGATTAAAGTAAAACTGTTTGATAGAGAATTGAACTATTTTGTTAAAAGATCCTTAGTTTGTTGACGAAATTCGTCCATTTGGATTGAAAATGCAATGTTTTTTTGTTGAAACCTATTTTTCATTAAAAAACTCATATTTCGATCTTCAAAAGGCAACTCGAATCTTTTTTGGATAAAAATTCAAGACTTTGTGGTTTTAAATAAAAATTCATCTGTTTTAAGAGAAATTTAGTGTTTCTTTGATCATTTTTTGTTTTTCTTGTTAAGAATTCTTATTTTTGCATAGAAAATTCCATTTTTTTTCGAAGAAATTTGTTTCTTGTTTAAAAATTCATATTTTGATCGTGAAAAGTCAACTGAAATATTTTTTAACCGAAAATTCAAAACTTTTTTTTCAATTGATCTTTTTAATTTCAAAATTCATCTGTTTTAGTACAAATTAAATTTTTTTAAATGAAAATGCTACTTTTTGGTTTAAAATTATTCTTCTTTGCTGGAATATTCAAACACTTTATTTTAAAGATTTGGTTAAATCATTTAATCAAGAAATCATTTTTTTTAAGATTTGTACTTTTAGTTTGGTTAAAAATTTAACTATTGTGTTGAAAATTAATCCTTTTAATTGAAAATTCATCTCTTTGTTTAAAAGTTCAACTATTGTGTTGAAAATTAATCTTTTTTAATTGAAAATTCAACTGCTTAGGTAAAAGTTAAACTACATTGTCAAAAAAATGTTTTTTATTAAAGGTTTATTTCTTTGGTTGAAAATTTACCTGTTTAGTGGAAAAGCTTTTTTTTGTTTAAAATTAATTTTTTAATCGAAAATTTAACTTTCTCATTTTTAATATTGATCTTTTTTAGTGAGAATTCCTATTTTTTGGTAAAAAAAAATAATAATTTTTTTTGTTGAAGTTTCATTTTTTTGTTGTTGTGAAAATGCTTGATGGTCATGAAAAATTAATTTTTTGCTGAAGTCATATTTTTGTTTTAAAATTAAATTTTTACCAAATAGTTCATTTTTTACTTAATTATTGAAGTTTCAAGACAAAATGACGAATTTTCTATCCAAAATAGTTGAATTATCAAATCAACCATATGAAATTTTAATAAAAAAGTTAATTTTATAACAAAAAAGATGAATTTCAAATAAAATATAAGAACTCTCAACCCAAAATTTCAATTTTCAACTAAATTATATTAATTTGCAACAACAAAAATAGTATAATTTTAACAAAATTTACTACTAAAGAAGACGATTTTTCAATAAAATACAAGAATTCTCAACCAAAAAGTTGAAAACCTAAATTTTTAAATAAAAAGATTATTTTTCCACCAAAAAAGACGATTTTCTAATAAAATTCAAGGATTATCATCTAAAAAGTTAAAGTTTCAACTAAAACAGATACATTTTTAAAGAAAAAGATTAATTTACAACCAAGAAATACGAACTTCAAACAAAATACAAGAAATTTTAACCAAAAAGTTGAATTTTCAACTAAACTGCATTATTTTTTTTTAAAGTTAACAAAATAGTTCGGATTTAACAAAAACTTGAATTTTTGCTTAAAAAAGAACAATTTTCGAGCGAAAATAGAATAGGTAAATTTTCAATGACCAAAGTAATTTTTCAACAACAAAAAAATCAATTTTCAACAAAACAGTTCAATTTCCAACCAAAGAGATAATTAGTAGTTCGACTTTAAAACCTAGTCGTTAAACTTTAAAACAAAAGGATGAATTTTTAAACAAGAATATTAATTTTCTATCGAAAAAAAACGAATTTTTAATAACATTCAAGAATTCTTAACCAAAAATGTAAATTTTCAACTGAAAAAAAAAAGATTTTTCAAAAGAAAACATTAATTTACTAACAAAACAGACGGATTTTCAATAAAATACAATAATTCTCAATCAAAAAGTTTAAGCTTCAACTAAAAAAGATTAATTTTTAAAGAAAATATTAATTTACTACTAAAAAAGATACATTTTTAATAGAATTCAAGAATTCATAACAAAAAAGTTGAATTTTCAACTAGAAGCAGAATTTTTAAACAACAAGCTTAATTTTCTACAGAAAAGGAAACGAATTTTTGAACAAAAAAGATGAATTTTTAATCAAAGTCATGACTTCTCAACCAAAAAGTTGAAATTTGAACTAAAAAAGATGAATTTTCAAAGAAAAAGATCAATTTACTACCAAAAAAGACGAATTTTTAATCAAATTCAATAAAGCTCAACCTAAAAGTTGAATTTTCAACTAAAAACACAAATTTTTAAACAACAAGATTAATCTTCCACTAAAAACTGTCATCATCTGGAAAGGCACTAAAAAGGTACTCTTAGAATTTTTGGCTTTTTTACCTCCCCCGAAATTAACGCAGCCGTCAGTTACAAATTTTTTTTTGTAAACTATTTTAAATAAAATTAATGTAGGTATCATATCGAATTCAATATTGCTCAATCGTGTCCACAAAAAAGTGTTACGCACACACATCCGGCCAATTTCTTAGAACTTTGTATCAGACATTTTTAAATTCAGAAATGTTTGATTAAATGAGTCAAAATTTTTTCTAAAATGTTACCATTACAAAACTTCCTGTATGAAAAAGCAAAAGATATCAATTTAAATCATTTTTTTTTTTTCAAACTGTGAAACCGAACTTGCAGATTTTTCTTCTGAAAACTTGTAAAATCCCCGGTCAAGAAATAAATGCACTTTCATTTCCCGGTTTTTCCCAGTCTCAGAAAATTCCTCGGCCAGCAGCCATCCTGAATTTGTTTAATAATATATTTTTAAATTGTTCATATTTTTAATATTACGAAATAAAATAGAAAATACGATGTAACTTGTCTCATTGTATTACTAAGGGATGAATCTATTAATTGTTTTCTTACCTTTTCTTCCAAGAACTGCACGATTCTAGGTACGTAGTCAATTAACAGGCCATCGGACGGTGGAAAAGGCGGAATTTGTAGATGTTCCTGGCTGCCAAAAATTTCCTCGACACTTTTAGTGAGGAAAAGTTGGGGAACTACGTTGTACCAATCTCGCCCTGAGAATGAAATCATCAGCATAGCCGCATCGTTTGCAGAATATTTCATTCTCTGTGGTAGTTTTGAAAAGTCCATTTCAAGTCTTATAAAGAATTTTGCCTCTGCTGTTTTCGTCCCCGGGTTTAGGAGAATTACTTCCACATCATCGGCGCAAACATTTTCATTTTTAATCAGAGATTCATATTCGAATCTCAGTTTTTCAGAGGCGTGGCTTTTAAGTAAATCAATCTGAAATAAAATTTCACGATGTAATTTTTAGGGTTCTCAGGCCTCGGTCACAAATTTGAAAAAATCGTTCCAAAATATTGTCATACAATTTTTGAAGTATTAAAAATTAACTTCAATGTTTGTTTGAAATTTTATATTTTTGGCCTATAAAAGATCAAAATTTCTATTTATCGCAGGCTTCACAGTGTTCTTTTCTACAGGGCGGCCGTTTTAATCAAAGAAAAAAGTTCCCGGTTAGTTCTAGGTTTTTTTTTCAATTCGCAAACATTTTTCACAGTCAATGAAAATTAAAAAATCGAGCCAAAAAATTTGACTATTGAATTAATAAAAACTGAGCTGCGAATTACAGCTCTCAAAGTGGAAATCTTTGGTTTTAAACATTTATAAATTATAGAGTTTCAAGATTTAGATTCAGTTCCAAAAGTAAAAATCCATCTTATGCTTATTGCTCTAAATCAAAGAATCAATCAATGAATTAAAAATTTTCATATTTATATCGTTCTTTTTTTATTTCAAAATCCTGAAACATTTACATGTTGTTTTACACTTTTTTAAATTTTAGATTATTTAAACATTTTTTTTCAGAACTTCTAAACATCTTTGAACATGATTCGAATTCTTTCTAATTTATTTTTTATGCTGCCAAATTAACCAAATTTCCTTAAAATCTTACACATTCATTTTTGGTAATCTTGTCAATCTTTTTAAATATTCTCTTATAATTAATTTTTCAAAATAAAAAATCATTTTCAATTTTCCTAGGAAATGTTTTTTATTCTTCGGAAAACATTAAAAATTCTTTAAAAACTTCTAAATTTTTTGTTGAAATCTGGCAAAATCTGTATTTAAATTTCGTTTAAATTATTCTAAAACATTTCAAATTTAAAATAATTTTGAATTTTTTCAGTACTTCTAAATATCTCTTCTACTCAGTCGATTTTTGTCTAAGAATAATAGGTGTTCAATTGTTATTTATACATCAAAATTCAACAATTTAAATAACAATTTTTTTAAAATAACACAATTAAAATTGTAACAATCGACATTTAGTTTTTTTTCTAAATATTAAGTAATTGTTCTTTTTCTTAATTGAAAAATTTCAAATTGAATGGTTTAAAAATTGAATATTTTAGATAGAAATAATATTTTTAATTTAATGAAAGCCTTTAATTATCAATATAATATTTTGAAGTTATTTTAAAATTAAAAATCGTTTATAAAGTTTCAATTGGTCGTTTACATTTGTTTAATTAATAAGACTTTCCAATTGAAACAGTTTAATTTTTAACGTTCAAATCTGGACATTCTAAAATTGTGAACTGATTCCAAATCGTCTTGCAAAATCATTCATAAATTCTTTATAGAATTTTGTTATTAATTCATTATTAAATTATTATTATTGTAAAAATCTTTGACTAATTTCTATTCAAAGTTGATCAACTAAAAATATTTTTTATCAAAAATCTTTGATTTTAAACGCTTCTAAAATTTAATTACTTTTCTTTCTTTTGTGCTCTTAATTAATGATAATCCGCTATAGATTACATTATTTTTATTTTAAAATATTACATTTTTACGCATATAACCTAATATTTCGGAAAGATTTGACAAAGATTACGGATAAATTAAAAATATTTCGCGAAGGAATAAATGATCTCCCAATGATTTCACAAATCTTTCAAAAATATTTTTAAAATTTCCAAACATTAAACTTTTTTTTAAAATTATTTCCCAAATATTTCAAATGTCTCGCAAAGATTTAAATAATTTCAAAAATATTTCAAAGATTTCAGAAAGAATAAAAAAATGTCAGAATGATTTCCCAAAGATTATAAAAATGTCGAAGATTTTGGATATATTTAAATGTCACAAATATTCAATGATTTTCCAAAGATTTCAATAATTTTTACAAATTTCACCAAATATTTCACTAATATTTCGGATAAATTAAAAATATTTCGCGAAAAAAGAAATTATCTCCCAATGTTTTCACAAAGATTTCAAATGTATCTAAAATATTTAAAGAATTTCCCAAATATTATCATATATTTCACAACAATTGAATGGTTTTTTTTAAATATTTCACAAAGATTTAAAATATTTTGCAAAAATTTTTCAGAGTTGTAAAAGATTTCACAAGGAATTAAATGATTTCGCAAAGATTTTAACAATTTCAAAAATATACCAAATACTTCAAAAATATTTTCAAATGATTTCAATGGTTTCTCAACAAATCATTTTCACAAATGTTACCAAATATTTCTGAAATATTTTGAATATTTCGCAAAGATTTCACAAAACTTTCAGATAGTTTTCAAAAATTTCAAAGACATTAATGATTTCTCAAGAATTTAAACAATAATTTCAAAAAAATATTTTCAAATATTTCAAATATTTGAGAAAGATTTCAGTGATTTCCCAAAGATTTCAACTGTTTGGCAAAGATTGTAGATAGATTAAAAAGATTTCATGAAGACATAAATTATTTCAGAAAGATTTCAGGTAGATTTTGGAAAAAATTCAAACGATCTGATGTGCAGAGTGGCCGTTTTAATCGATGAAATAAATTTCCGGTCATTTCCCGGGGTTTTTCGGGTTCGCAAACATTTTTTACTGTCAATAAAATTTAAAAAATAAAACACTAAAGCTAAAAAAAATTTCCACATGAGATAAAAACTGAGCTGCAAATAAAAGGACTCAAAGTGGAGCTGCTAAATTTTGAACTTTTAAAATTAAAATTTAAAACTTTTTAATTAAAAAATGTTGTATTCAAGTACTCAATAATTTACGAGTATAAAATTGAAGGTACTAACATTTTTCAATATAAAAAAATATAAATCCACGTTACCATTTTCAATGCTCTAAATTAAAATATCAATCAATGAACTTAAAAATTTTCAAAATTATATAATTTTAAGGAATTTTAAGCTAGCTAGCTTAAGCTAAGCTTTTTTTTTAAGCTTTAAGCTAGCTATTTACATTAAATATTGAAAAATTGCACAATTTTTTTATTGAACACTTCTTAAATTAGAAATTCAATTCTTCACTTTTTAAATAGTTTAAACATCCTTGGAAAGCTTCAACATTTTATTTCAAAATCTGGAGAAATTTAGAAGTTGTTTTAAATTTGTTATAAATTAAAAATTATTTTGGAAATTTTTTCAGAACTTCAAAATATCTGTCAAAATTAATTAATTTTTTGTACAATTTTCAGAAAATCCTTCAAATTTGAAAAAATTTCTTTACAATTTGGACGTATAAATAAAAATTGAACATTTATTATTTGTAGACGAAATTCGAGTAATTTTAAGAGATATGTAGAAGTTTTGAAAAGATTCAAACTTAATGTGAAACTTGAAATGATAGCCTAACATAAAACAAAATGTAGATTTTCGCAGATTTTAAACCAAAAAATTAGATTCTTTCCAAAAATAGTTAAGGGCTTCAAAAGAAAAAAAACATTTCGTCAAGATTCAGAGGAAAATTAAAAATAATTTTTCATTCTGAAAAATTATTTTAAGATAATATTTAAAAAGTTTTTTAAAGATTTGAACAAAATTTTCAAAAAAGATTCTAGAAGATTTTAAGAAAAAAGTTTTTATAACTGCATGATAATTTTTTATCTTTTTAAAACTCCTAAGTTTCTCTTAAAATTACTCAAATTTTGTCTACAAATATTCACTTGTTAATTAAATATCAAAATTTAAAAATTTCACTTACAAATTAACCATTTTTCAAATACAAGAATTAAAATTGTAACGTTAAAAGTTTAAAGGCACTTCGAAATTTTAACGATTCCAGGCTTTCTATGTCAAACAATTCAGTTAAAGATTCTTTACTTTTAAATATATGGTTTCAATTTACTTGCCCTAAATTAAAATTCAAATATTGCTAAATATTCAATAATATTTTTTTTTTAATTAAAAGTTTCTAATTGAATGGGTTAAAAATGGAATATTTTAAATTTAATAAAATCCTTTAATGAAGAATATATTATTATGAAGTTATTTTAAATTTGAAAATAGTTTATAAACTTTCAGTCATACGTTCACATTTGTTTAATGACTAAGACTTTGAAATTGAAAACGTTTAACTTTTAACGTTAAAATATGAAAATCGTTAAATTTTGAACTGATTTAAAATCGCTTTTATTTTTTATTTGCTCAAGTCTTTAAGGAAACATTTAAAAATTCTTTAAATTAACAATGTGAGCTTAAAAATAAAAATTTTAATTACGCATTGCAAGCTAAATAATAGCATAATTGAAAAACACAAAATTTCCACTAATTATTTAAAAACTGTTTAAATCGAACATGGACAGATTTTTTTTTACAAATTTGTAAAATTCCCGATCAAAAAAAAAAATTACCAAAATTATTAAAATAATGAAAACTTGGATTTTACTACAATCAGAAGTGAATTCTCGGTTTTGAAAAATAAATTCCCAGTAATTTCCTGGTCTTTCCCAGTTTCTCGTTCAAGACGCCTCCCTGATAGTTTACAGGAAAAACAACATAGAAATTTATAAGAAATAAATAGCACTGGTGTCATGGATTACCTGATAATCTTTATAGTGTGCTAAAAGTTCTTTAAGGACGGTAAGAAGCGAATTGCTATCGAGATAATTCCAGTTTGCTAAGCTAGGAACGCATCTCATTAATGTTTCTATATCCGGATCAGCAAGAAAGTTCTCATCATTGAAAACGAAATCAGGACCCAGCTCGGGACATTCGGAATCGAAGAATATCGTCCATTTTAAAGTCTGATCAGCATAAGGCACTTCTAAATCTATGCAGTCAAATAGTTTCCCATTTTTTGAGTTCATAGAATGGATCTTTAATGGTCTTCGACATGCTCCTGTAATAATATTTCTGAAATTAAATTTAGCAGGACATATATTCACAGATATTCTCTTAACATTCATTAATGCAATATGTTTGTCAAAATTCTGCAATATTTAATAACTTACTTTTTACGGGGAATTATTTATAAATACATTTTTTTTAAACGAATGAAGATAGAAAGTTGTTTAATGGCTCTAAATGAATAAATCTCCGTAAAAAGCAAATTTTTTCAGATTTTTTATTAACGTTTTTTTGCCCTTTACAGGGTGACCGTTTTAATCAAAGAACAAAATTCCCGGCCCTTTCCCGGTTCGCAAATATTTTGCCCGGTCAATAAAATTTAAAAAAAACTAAATCTAAAGCTAAACAGTAAAAGTACAAGTAATAAAAAATAAACAACAAACTAAAGCATTCAAAGTCGAACTCTTGAATTTTTAACTTTTAAAATTGAAGTTTAAAAATTTTTAAGTTTTTAAATTTTCTATTGAATTGTGAAATAATTTACGCATATAAACTACTAACACTTTTCAACTGAATAATTTCAAGTTTAATGAATTTAAACTGCAAAATTAGTGGGACGATGGTCGTGGGAGCTAAAGCGTAGGCTTTGGACCCACTCCTTTGGCTTGCGGGTTCGATTCCCGCCTCGCACTCTGGAAGAGTCTCGGTGGCC
>NC_046664.1:33022895-33173739 GCF_010883055.1 Belonocnema kinseyi | reverse complement strand
CTGTAGGTCCCCCTTCCACCACCAAGTAAGTGTGTGGAGGGTGTGTAAAGGAATAGAGAAGGTGTAAGAAAAATGTAAACCCTTAGGGGACACATTAGAAAAAGTAAAAAAAAAACTGCAAAATTCAGAATTTTTTACATTCATAAATTATAGAGTTCAAAGATTTAGATTAAGTTCCAAAAATATAAATCCTGGTTAACATTTTCAATAATCTGAATTAAAGAATCAATCAATGAAATATAAAAATTGTCAGAATTATATTATTCAGTCATTATAGGCCATTAAATATTTTTAAATTTTAATTTTTTTAACTTAAAAGTTCTTAAATTAGAATTTAAATTATTTTCATTTTAAATAGTTTAAGCATCCTTGAAACAATTGAACACTTATTATTTTTAGAAACAATTAGAGTAATTTTAAGAGATATTTAGAAGTTTCAAAAAAATTAAAAATTAATTTAGAACTTGAAATGATTTCAAATAATTTGAACGAAGTGTGTTTACCGAAAAAATTTGTTTATTTCTAACGAAATTTCGGTTCAAATACTCACAAGCTAATTTAAAATAGACTGTAGATTTTTGCAGTTTACAAAAAATTTAGAAGCTTTGTCGAATTTTGAAAGGCTCCAAACGAATAAAAAAAATTTTCTTGAAATTCCTGGGAAAATTGTAAATTATTGTTCATTTTGAAAAATTATTTTAACAGAATATTTAAAAGGATTTTAAGAGACTTCCAATATTATTAAAAACGACCCGGGAAGAATTTAAGGATTTTTAAAAAATTTGTAAGATTTTCTCAAATTTGTAGACAAAATTTTATTCAGTTTAAAAAATGTTTAGAAGTTCTGAAATGTTTTTCACAAACTTCGTTTAAATTACTTGATATCATTTTAAGTTTTCTAAATATCTCTTAAATTACTCAAATTTTTCTACAAATAATACGTGATCAATTATTATTTATACAACAAAATTCGACAATTTCGCTTACAAATTAAACATTTTATTAGGTAGAAAAATGAAAAGTGTAACGTTAAAACGTTAAAAGCTTTTCAAAATTTTAACAATTCAAATCTTTCTATGTCGAAAAATTAAGTTATAAATTGCATACTTTTAAATATTTGGCTTCAATGTAGTCGTCTTAAATAATAAGTCAAATATTTCTAAATATTAAATAATTATCTTTTTTCTTAATTAAATTTTTTTAAATTAAATGGGTTAAAAATTGAATAATTTAGACTGAAACAATATTTTTAATTTAATAAAAGCCTTTAATTACGAATTAATTACGAACCTGGAAATTCTTTAACTTTCAACGGATTTAGAATCGTTTTATTAAATCAATTGTTAACGTATTTTGTTGAAAACTCGTGTTTTTTGGTAGAAGAACAATTTGTATGGTTGAAAAATCATCTTTTTGATCGAAACTTCAAATATATGGTTCAAAATTCATTGTTTTTTTAAGAAGATTCATCATTATAGTTAAAAGTCCTTTTTTGTTTGTTTAAAAATAAAGTTTCTTAACAGAAAATTTAACTACTCCGCCTTTGGTTGAAAATTCAACTGTTTGGTTGAAAATTCATGCATTTTTTTTTTAATTCGTATTTTGTGGTAGAATACTCTTCTTCGTGAAAAATTATTTTTTTGCTTGATAACTCATTTATTTAATTAAAAATTTAACCATTTTGTTGAAAAATCGCTTTTTATGGTTGAACATTAATTATTTTTTACTGTAAATATAACTATTCTATTTTCTATTGAAAACTGACCTTTTTTAGTACAAAATTCACGTCTTTTGTTGAAAATCGGTTGTTTTTTTTAAAGTGTAAAGCTTATCTTTTTGATCGAAAATTCATGGGTTTTATTGAAAATCAACGTATTTTGTTGAAAACTCGGTTTTTGTTTGGTAGAAAAACAATCAGTATGATTGAAAATTCATCTTTTTGATCAATAATTCAAATATATGGTTCAAAATTCATTGTGTTTTTCAAAGATTCATCATTATAGTTGAAAATTTATATGTTTGGTAAACAATGTAACTATTTCGTTTTTAAGTTCTCTTTTCGTTTGTTTAAAAATTAAATTCCTTAACTGAAAATTTAACGACTCCCTCTTTGGTTGAAAATTTATCTTCTTTAGTTGAAAATTCAACTGTTTTGAAAATTGATGCATTTTACAGAGAAGTCATCTTTTGTCGTAGGATATTATTCTTTTTCGCGAAAAATCCATCTTTTTGGTTGACAATTCATTTATTAAGTTGGAAAATGAACTAATTTTTTGGAAATTCGTTTTTATGGTTGGAAATTAATTTTGTAAGGTTGATTATTATTGAGCGTTTTGAGCTGGAAAATCATGTATTTTGTTGGAGATCAGTTTTTTTTTAGTAAATTAATCTTCTTGATTGAAAATTCATTTTCTTGGTTATAAAGACTTATCAGTTTAATTGAAGATTTATTTCTTGGGTTAAAATTTAAACTATTTTGTTGAAAATTCAGTTATTTTGTTGCAAGTTGACTTTTTTGGTAGGAAATTAATTTGTCAGAGAAATTAAGGGGAAAGTTAGGGAATTTCGAAATTGGTATTTTGTAGCAAAACTGTTTTTCAAATAACGCGCCTTGAGTTAAATTGTATCATGGGTTAGGTAAATTAGAGGTTGAAAGGGGTGAGAAGTGGGATAAGGTCCTAATTTTCCGAGTCACCCTGTCATCCTTTTATACAATAAATATAATACATGTTACAGAAATACTGAAAAATTAGTAACCCAAAAATAATCATAGCCACTAAATTTACACATGATTTTCATCTTATCAAACTTTTTCTGTTTCTATAAGAAAAAAGAAAGAAAAAGGCACCACAAATGTATAACTACATTATTAACACACTCTTGAGTCTCTTAAAGTTGTTGACCTCCCAAAACTGCGTCAAAAAGAGAAGTGTGAAAACTGGGAAAACGTATTGCAGAAAATCAAGCATACTTCAATTAATAAATTGACTAAAAAATGAGATACGCTATGTCTGAAGACAAAAGAAAAGAAAAATTCTCTAAATAAAAAGAAAAATATATTTACCTATTTTCTCGGATTTATTAACTCGATTTATAAGCGGCGTTACAAAGGGATCCAGACCTTGACAGTTTTGATTGAGCATTTTTCACGCATTACCCGAAAACACTAGAGAGAGAAATACATACGGAACACAAATAATTGCAGTCTTTTGCAATGTTACGAAATGCAGAACAAGTGCCAAACTGAAAAACCTGTAAACAACCCTTTGTTCCCTTGGTTCCCTTTGTTATAACCTTTTTTTCATTTGTTTTAAAGAAATTTCACACTGCCATCTGGGGTGACAATTAGTCCGCAAAATATTGTATACATTTATTTGCTAAAGAAGACTGAAACGATACAACTGATGTAATTAAATACTATTAATGAAAATAATATTTTTCAGCCATACATTTCCTAAATTCAATCAGCAAAATCGTGTGAAATAAACGGAATATCTTCTTTTAGGTTATGTTTCAATGTATTGAGATTTGAGAAACAGCGCCCCTTGCGAACTTGTGAAACACTGCAGAAATGCGGAAATAAATGAAATTCACAACCACATGTATATGTCAAATCTCGCGGCTGTCAAAACAGTATTATATTTTATTAAAATGTGTGTAAATTCGATAATTTTTATAAGAAATTACGTATGAGTCATGTGTGAGGCATTTTATCAGTATTCTTATTCAGAATGTGAGAGATATTTCAATTTATTCATTCTTCTTTATACACAAAGGTAATAACCTTTTCTTATTAATTATAATCATATTCATTGTTTTTAAGGTTATAGTTATTAGACATTTTTAAAAATGGTAAATTAGAGTATAGTGTTGACAGTGGTTATCAGGGTTGGCAAAAACTTCATTTTTAAAATTCCCTATCGTTTTTCTGACCAATTTTTTATTTTCCCTTAAATTAATGATACTTAAAGACCAGCATTTTTATTTTGTAGTAACATTTTTATAACATATAATATATTATAAACGGAACTGAACAATTTCAGATGAAGAATTTAAAAATCATTTTTGGTTACCAGAACATCATTTTCAAAATTCTCTGATTTTTACTTGACAAATTTTTTATTTTCCTTGATCATTAATATTCAAATACCCGCATTTTAATCTTGTAATACTTTTAACACGTAGAATCTTTTATAAACGGAATAAAACAGTAATTCAGATACAAATTTTCAAATTTATTCATTTATTTTAAACAAAAAAATGTTTTTTCTACTATAAAATATGGTCTTTTAAAAAAAGACTTGAATTTTTAATAAAATATTTTATTTTTTAACATAATAGTTAAATTTTTATACTAAAAAGACAAATTCCCGCGAAAAAAGAGTCATAGTTTATATTTCAATAAAAAAGATGAATTTTATAAAATTATTATAAATATGACGAAATTTAAGCATTTTTACTCAACAAAAATGCAATTTCAAACCAAAAAAATAATTTTTTATCAAAAAAGGAGAATTTTCAACAAAAAAGGTCCATCTTAAATAAATAGAAAAGTTACATTTTCAATTTAAACATTAATTTTAAATCAAAAAAAGGCTTTTCCACTAAACAGGTAAATTTTTGAACAAAAGACATAAACCAACAAAGCCTTCAATCAGAAATACAAATTTTTATCAATGTAGTTTAACTCTTACCCGAGTAGTTAAATGTTCAATTAAAAAATATTAATTTTCTACGATATAGTTACATATTCAACCAGGGATAAATTTTGAACTAAAATATCAATCTTCGAACAAAAAAATGATTTCCTAATAAAGAAATTCAATTTAATCTTTCAAACAAAAAAAAAAATACTCAGGCAAAGAAGAATAATTTTTAACCAAAAACTTGCATTGTTATAAAAAAAATGAAATTCCTACTCAAACTGATGAATTTTTAAATCGAAAAGATAAATTTTCCAAAAAATAGTTGACTTTCCTATTAAATCCATACGACTTTTTATGTTCAAAATATGAATTTTTAAACAAGAAATAATCTTCTACGAAAAAAATTGAATTTTCGATCCAAAAAGACGAATTTTTAAGAAAATAGTTGAATCCCCTAACAAATAGATGCATTTTTATCCATGAAAGATGAAATTTGTCCTAGCACAGATGAATTTTTAATGAAAAACAACATTTTTTTAAATTCAAACTCCTGTTAAAAAAAAAAGAATCGAACGACCAAATTTGGACCACAGCGAACAACCAAAAAAGATCTTATTGTAATTTGAAAAAATAAAAATATTTCCGAACAAAAATATAAAAAGGGAAGACAACCAACCACACCCCCTTCCCTCTTTTTTTCTTTCTTTCGTGTTTTTTATTACTATCAAATTACAATAAAATAACATTCAAAATAAAAATAAAAAAAATATAAAATTGCATTACCTGAGAATCGAAAGAATTTTTTTTCAGTTGTCTTTGCAACACCAAAATATGCAATTTAAAAAAAGTACATTTCCTATGAAATAGATCAATTTTCAAGAAAACAGCATAATTGTTAACCAAAAAGTATGATCCTTCAGAAAAATTGTTGAATTTTCAAACAAACAGTTTCATTTTTATCCACGAAAGATGTTATTTTTGCTAAAGCAGGTGCATTTTAAAATCAAAAAGAGAATCTTTAAAAAAAAGAGTTGAATTTTCTACTGAAAACCAGATGAATTAAAAAAATAGTTATATTGTCACCCAAAGAAGATTCCAGTTCACTTTCTAGACCGAAAATAAGAATTATAAACAATAAGTTAATTTTCTACTAAATAGTCAAATTTTTAACTAAAAAAACATGACTCATAACAAGATTGTTATTTTCAATGAAACCGTTGCTGTTTTGTCAGAACAAAATGAAAATTCTATTGAAGCAGATAAATTTTGAAATTAGAAAGTCAAATTTTAAAACAAAGAGTTGAATTTTCATCCAAAAAGATTTAAATTGATTTTTGAACATAAAAATACGAATTTTAAACAAAAAGTACATTTTCTAGGAAATTGTTGAATTTTGAACAGACAAAATTGAATTTTCAAGAAAATAAGTAAATATTCAACAAAGTAGTTGAATTTGTAATCAAATAATTAAATTTTCAACCTATACAAATGAACTTCCAACAAAAAATATAATATTTTCATTTTTATCAATAAAATTTATACCAAAAAATGTTAATTTTAAAACCAATAAAACGAATTTTTAGACAAGAAGATTAATTTTATACCAACAAAGGCGAATTTTCCAACCAGTATTTTAATTTTTAATAAAAAATGAAAAAGGTATATTACATTTTTTTATTAATTAAAAAACGAATTTTCAACAAAATAGTCAAGAAAGAAAAAATAAGAATCCAAATTGTTAAATTTTCAATCCAATGAATAGACAAATGTAAAGTAATAAGATTAGTTTTCCACCAAAAATATTACTTTACAACCGAAAATGGAATAATTAAATTTCTATTTAAAAACATTAATTTAAAAGAAAATACATTGGCAATAAAATAGTTGAATTTTTAAACGAAAAGATGAACAAATAATGTGAAAGTAGATATATCATAAAAAAATTTATTTTGTATCGAAAATAGATTCTACCAAAAAAGACGAATTTTGAACGGAATATTTTAATCCACAATCAAAGAAGATTTTATTTTTCAACCAAATAGCTGCATTTTTAGCCAACAAAAATTAAATTTGTACAAGACAGAAGAATTTTTAAACCAAAAAGATTATTTTTAAATTATTTTAATTACCTAACTTCTTGACCAATTAAATTCCCTGACTTTTCCCTGATTTCCAGGTTTTCCCTGACCTACGGCAACACTTTTAGTTATGTAAAATAAAAGAAATTACACTACAAATAAAATTTTTTCCATTCGAAAAATTAGAGTTAAATCTTTCATAACAGATTTTTTATTAACAATATAGACATAAAAACGACTTCAAGAATTTCAAGATATTTAATGATTTTTACGGTTTTAATCAATAATGATTCGTCGAGGAACTGGACTTCTTGTTCTCACTATTGCGGGGATAATTTTTACAATTCTTCAGGTAAAAAATTAAATTCTTAAAAATATACATATAATATTTAGGAATCTCTCATTTTTAATTTAAAAATGTATAGATTAATTTCTATTATAAATCTAATTTTATCATAAAATAATATCCTTTTATTATTAATAAAACGGCTGTATGCATTTGATGAAGAATGATATATTTTTATTTGTAAAAAGTGGTTTAAACTTATTTTTAAATATTTTAATTAAATGTATCATTATGTATAATTTTCGTCATACATTAAAAGAATTAATTTTTTATTATTGTTCCTTTTAATATTATTAATTTAATTAATAAATTATTTATTTATTTATTATTAATAATTAATTAATAATTAATTATTATTAATCTTTACAGTCGTGGCTAATCAAAGAACCAGAAGAATTAAATATCACAGGTAACTAAAAAATCTTGAAATATTTTTGTTTCATTCAATTTTAATTGATATAAAATAAATAAAATATTTTCAGATATTAAGCAACCAATAATTTTATGGTGGAAGAAATATGGTACAGAGGGTAAGAGAACATGTGGGGAATTTCAGTGTTACTTCTCAGCAAATCGAGAATTACAAGCACATCCCTTTTTAAACGTACACATTTCATTATTTATTATTATTTCAGGGTTGCTACAGATCAGGGAATTTCAGAAAGTCAGGGAATGTTAAGAAATTTCCGATGGACTTAAGTTTAAGTTAATTTTATTATTTTGTTAAAAATTTAATCATTTTATTTTACAAGTCATGCTTTTTGAGTTTTTGGTAAAAATTTAACTATTTTGTTGCAAATTCTTCTATTCGGGTTAAAAATTAATCTATTTTATTTGAAATTACATCTTTTTTAGTTAAAAATTACAACTGTTTGGTTGAAAATTAATCTGGTTTGGTTAAGGGTTCAACTATTTTCTTTCAAATTTATTTTTTTGGTCTAATTCCTTTGGTTAAAAATTCAACTACCTTGTTCAAAGTGAAACTACTTAGTTAAAACTTAAAATTTTAAACCAAAAAGTAAACTAATTCATGCTTGGATGAATATTTATCTTTTTCGATCAAAATTGATTTGTTTAGTTAAAAATTTAACTATGTGCCGTAAAAAATTTATTTTATTTGGTTGAAAATTCATTTATATTCGTTTTTTTTTGTTTGTTGAAAATTTACTTATCTAACTGGGAATTGGACTATTCTATTTATGGTTGACTTTTTTTTTTAGTAGAAAATTCATGTATTTTGTTGAAAATTCGTTTTTTTTGTTGCAAATTAATTTTTCTAACTGAAAATTTGAAAATTTTTATTTTTGGTTGAAATTGATCCCTTTTAGTGAAAAATTAATCTTTTTTAGTAGAAAATTAATCATTTGGATTGGAAATTTCATCCTCTTGGTTGTAAATTGAATTATTTCGTTAAAAATGTATCTTACTTGGTTGAAAATGAATTTTTAACATTTAAAATGTAACTGTACCATTTTTGGTGAAAAATTAATGTCTTTCGATGAATATTCATTTTTTTAAAATTTTAAACGTATTTTTCCCACTGAAAATGCAACTATTCTACTATTTGTTGAAAATTGATCGTTTTTATTTGAAAATTTAATTTAATTTTTGAACTGACAAGTAAACTATTTTATTTTTTATTATTAACTGATGTTTTTTAGTTGAAATTGTATGTAGTTTGTTGAAAGTTTTGTTTTTTTGTAGAAAATTTATCTTTTGGGTCAAAATTTATTTTTGTAGTTAAAGTTTCATCAATTTACTTAAAAATTAATTTCTGGTATTGAAAATTTAACTATACGATTTTTGGTCGAGAAATTATTTTTGCTGATAAGAGTTGAAATTTTTTATTGAAAATTCATCTGCTTATTTGAAAATTTAAGTAATTCGTCATAAATTTACATTCAACGAAAAATTTTTATTTAAAATTCATTGAATTGGTTAAATATTTGATTTTTTCGTTGAAATTGATTTTTTAATAAAAATTTTACTTTTAATTTTAGGTTGAAAATTGAACTTTTTTAGTTGCAAACGAATGTATTTTATTGAAAACTTGTCACTTTTGGTAGAAAATTCATCTTGTAGGTTAAAAATGTAACTATTTGGTTAAACAATTCATTTTTTTAACATTGCATTATTTTGTTGATAATTTTTTTTGTGAGAAAATATTTTTCTAACTTAAAATTCAACTATTTTATATTTTATTGTAAATTGATTTTTTTCTTGCATATTCAAAATTTTAATAAAAAATTAATTTCTTTGGTTAAAAATTTTACTATTTTGTTAAAAATTCGTTTTTACTTTAAAATTATTTTTTAAGAAAAAAATTCAAACTCAAAATCAGCTGTTAAACTTTTTGTTGAGAATTTATTTTTGCAAAGAAAATTGATCACTTTGATTGCAAATTTAACGATTTCTTTGAAAAATATTTTTTTTCTTGATTGAAAATGAATTTTTTAACTGAAATTTTCATTTTTTTGCAAAATTTACCTTTTTGTGTTGAAAACTAAACTATTTGATTAAAAATTAACGTATTTTAGGATATATGGCTGTTGTTACTAAAAGCCTTTAAAATAAAAGAAACAAATTTGTTTGCATGCAAACTAAACTGAGATTTTGTAGCAGCCCTGAAACTAGAAAACAAAAATAAAAATTTGACTTACCTGTTTATTGTAAAATAAATATTTCCAGGCAATTATATTTTATGGTACTTATCTAAGCTTTGACGATTTACCGATTCCAAGACCAAGACATATTCAGTGGGGATTGTTACATGAAGAATCACCTCGCAATAATCCAGCATTTGTTAACGAAGAATTTTTAAACCTCTTCAATTATTCGTCCACATTTAGTCGATTTAGCGATGTCCCGATTTTACAAATTCCAGGAATTGAGGATTTAATGAGTAAGTTTATTTTAAAAAGTGCTCTTTTTACAAAGAAATTGAATTATTTTCGTTTTATATTCATTTTACAAATTTATTTACTTTCAGCTACTAAATTCTTCGTCCCTTTTGAGAAAAAGGATCTTCTAATCTCGCAAGATGATTTTGCTCCTTTGTTATATATTCAGTCAAATTGCGATTCTGTTAACGACAGAGATGCTTATGTTTCCGAATTAATGAAATATATTCGAGTCGATGCTTACGGCGATTGTCTAAACAACCGCAAAATGCCAGAGGCGTAATGAATCATTTTGTTATTTGTTTTTCACGAATTCTTGTACAACTTAATGTTATATTTCGCTCTCATTTCAGGTTGAAGCATGACTACTTGGAAGCTTTATGCGATGAGGAATTTTATAAATTTGGGGCTAGATATAAATTTACTTTGGCCTTTGAAAATGCAGATTGCGAGGATTATATAACAGAAAAGCTTTGGAGGCCTCTCATTGTTGGTTCTATACCAATTTATTACGGTTCGCCGACTTTTAAGGTAATTAAAACGAAACTATTTTTTTTTTAATATTTACAAAATATTACAACAAAAAAAACACTTTGATCTTTACAATGAAACTTTCTATACGAAGTCCAGGGTGTCTACTCAAATCCTGAAAAAATTACCCGACAATTTCAGGTTTTTCTAGGTATCTCAAATGTTTTCAAGGTATGCGGAGCCATCAAAATATTTCGAATTTTTTTAAATAGTCGGCTCGGAATATTTTTCATCGATCAATTAAATAATACTAAAAACATAATTAATAATTCGATGCGTATTTAGGTAAAATTAATGTGGGTAAAGTAAAATATTTTAATTTTAACAAGATAGATGAATTTTTAACCAAATGTAGTTTAACTTTCAACCAAAAAGATTCATTTTCTACCAAAAGAATACGATTTTTCAACAAAGTATATAAATTCTAAACCAAATAGTTGAATTTTTGTTCAAAAATGAAATAGTTACATTTTCAGATAAAAAAATGTAATTTGTCACACAAATATCCACAAATTTTCAACTTAAGTGATGAATCTTTAACTGGCATAGATCAATTCTAAACCAAAAAGAAGAATTTTTCATAATGTAGTTTTACTTTAATGAATGAATTTTGAATGATTTTAATGAATTTTCAAGCAAGATGATTAATTTTTGAACAAGAAGAATCATTTTCTTCCAAAAAGAACGATTTTTCAACAAAATACATCAATATTCAACTGAAAAAGACCAATTTTCAACCACATAGTAGAATTTACAATTAAAAAGATTAATTTTCAACCAAAAAAAGAATAATTAAATTTTCAGATAAAAAGATTAATTTTAAAACCAAACTAAAAAATACAAAAAATATGAATTTTCGATTAAAATGATGAATCTTTAACTAGAATGTTTAAATTTTCAAAGAAAAAGATGAATTTTCTACCAAGAAGATTAATTTCTACCCAAAAAGACGAATTTTCAACAAAATACATGATTATTAAACTAAAAAAGCTGAATTGACAACCAAAAAAATGAATATTTACATTTTTAGTTAACAGTTAAATGCTCAACAAAATATGAATTTTTAACCAAGAAGATTAATCTTCGATCTAAAAAGACGAATTTTCAACGAAGCACATGAATTTTGAACTAAAAAATATACATTTTCAACAAACCATCTACATTTTTAACTGGAATAGTTCAATTTATTGTTAAAAATTATTTTTTTATAACATATATGAATTTTCAATCAAATAGTTGAACTTTCAATTAAAAAGAAAACTACATATTCAATGAAAAATATAATAAATAAAACTTTCAGCTAGAAAAATAATTTTCATTTTAAATGATGAATTTTTAACCATAATAATAGATTTTCCAACCAACTTTAAGCTTAAAAATATTATTTTTCTACCAAGAATTAAATAGTTAAACTATCAATCAAATAAATTAATGTTTAACCAACGAGATAAATTTTCTAGTTAACTAATTTACAAAAAATAATTAAATTTTCGAACAAAGTTATGCATTTTCTACTAAAATGATGCATCTTCAATTGGAATAGTTAAATTGTAAACCGAAAAAATGAATATTCATTTGAAATTATAAATATTTAATTAGAAAATTTGAATTTTCAACAAAGAAGATTATTTTTTTAAAAAGAGACGCATTTTCCAATAAAAAATATTTTTTTAAACCAAAAATTGAATACTTACGCTTTTAGTTCAAACATTAATGTTCAACCAAAGCAATTAATTTTCAACTAAAATGATGGAATATTTAATTAGAATAGTTACATTTTCAGTCTGAAAAACTAATTTTCAAACAACAACAAAATTCAACAAAATAGTCAAAGTTTTAATTGGAATAAAAAAGCTAAATGAAGTTACTTTTATCAATAAATAATCATTGTTATGCAATTTTATATTGCTACTTAAAAATGTAAAAAATCTAGAAAAGTCCCTGGCATTTCCAGGTTTTTCCAAGCGTATAAAAAGTTCCTGAAAATTTCAGGTTTTCCAGGTAGCATAGACACCCAGAAATCTACATTTCAAAAAAACCGCAAAAACATATTTTCCTTCTAATTTTCAGGATTGGCTTCCAAACGATAAATCAGCAATTTCAGTTCGCGATTTCGTAAGTCCAAAAGAATTAGCAGAGTTTGTAGAAAAATTATCAAAAAATCAAAGTCTTTATGATGAATACTTAGCTCACAAATTAGTTGATAGAACTTTATCCTTAAAGAATGAACGACTTTTGAGTCTCTATTCAAAAAAACCACAGGGTATAACTTTTGAAGAGAGTCTTAATGAATTTGAGTGTCATATTTGTAAAGCAGTGAGTACTGGGAATAAATCGAAAAAATCTGTAGTAACACGGAGTCATTTCAGTTGTCCAAATCCAACAAGTGCTCTAACTCGCAAAGTCAATCCAAAAAATCCATGGGTGGATTTTTGGAAGGTCAGTAAATGTGAGGCAAAATTAATTGCTCATTACGTTACTAATAATATGAGAATTAACAAGACTGTATTTGAGGAAGAGAGATCAAAAATGTACCTGAATAAGGAGTGTTAAATAGGATATATATATATATATATTTTTCAATGAAACTCTGTATTATAAAATGAGATTTTTAGGATAAAATAAAGTTTGTACGAATTTTTTAATTAGATATTTTAGTCTGAATTTTTGATCCTAGGAAATTTCAAATTAGTTCCTGGAAAAAAGTATTCTAATTTAACAAACTCTAAAATATTTGAAATTTAACAACATTTATTTTAAGGTGTTCAAAACGAAACAGTTTTAGTTTCAAAAGATTTTATCCAGAAAAAATGGTTTAACGATGTCTCGAAAATCTCAGAATTATTCTTGTTGAAAACCTATGTTATTTTATATCTTAAATTTGAATTTTTTTGTAATTAACTCTACAATAAGAAAAAGCAACGGAAATATGTTTCGAATTTATGAACAATTGTGTTTTTTTAAATATTTTTAAGCGGTTAATTAAAAACATTCAAATTATCTAATAAATTATTTGAGAATTTGGAAATTAGTACTTTTAAAGAAGAATTTAAATGTAAAATTTAAACAAAAATCATCAACAATATTCGCTATTTCAACAATTTTAGGTTATGTTATTTTTTTAGGCCAAAAAATGGTTCTTTGAAACAGAAATCATTGTTTCAAATAAAATTTACAATTTTGCACAATTTTTGGTTATATGTTTTTTTCACCGGAAATTAGTATTTTTACTAAGAAATTATGAGATTTCAAAGATACAATTTTTTCACATTTATTATTTGTGTCGGTTTTTACTGGATATTAGCATTTTTAAACCAAAAATATTAGATTTTAAAGATTTATAATTTTTAACGATTTTAGGTTCCGTCGGCATTCTACACCAGAAATTGGTATTTTTTATTTTTTTTCTACAAAAATAATTATTATAATTTGATCAAGATTTATAGTTTTATTTAAATCAATCAGGTAATATTGAAGTTTTTTTTACACAAAATAGGTCATTTAATTTAAACAAAAGTCATTGGATATATTTCAAATGAAATTTACAAATTGGTATTTCAAAATAAAAACATTATTATATTTATAAAATACCAACATCTTTTAAAACTTTTTTTTCGGTTACGTTTCCGTTTTTCACTGGAAATTGTAACTTAAAAAAATGTATTAGATTTTAAGAACACATTATTTTTAAACAATTTCAGGTTGCAATTGTCGTTCTATGCATCGAAAATTCGTATTTAGAAAAAAAAATCATTGTAATTTGAACATGAATAAACATTTTGTAACAATTTTCGATTATCTTAGTATTTTTCTTTCGAAAGTTGTGTTTTTAATAACAAAAATGATGTTTCAATGAAGATGAACAATTGCTTAACTATTTTAGGTTATGTTATCGTTTTCCACCAGAAATAGGTGTGGATTTAAATGAAAATTTACTATTTTTCAACAACTCTAGGGTACGTTAATACTTTTCCCGGGAAGGTGATGATTTAAAATAAAAAAAAAAAATGTTTCAAAGAAGACTTCTCATTTTTGAAAAATCTGATGTTAGTGTTTATTATCAAAAATTTGCATTTTTTATTTTGAAAAATCATTACATTTGAAAAAAATGCAATGAAATTTATTTTTCTAATCTAAAATTGTTAAGACTTAAAAAATAAAATTGACAATTTTGAATAATTTTAATTTAAAGATATAAATTGTCATCTATCATAGAAAATATTGTTTCTGATTTTTCTATTACTTTAGATAATAGATACTATAAAATACAAAAATGTTGTATTAATGTAAATTTGATATTTTTATTAAAAAATTTTGAGACTAAAAAAATATTAGTGCGCATTTTTCGTGTATTTTTTTCTAGTAGACAAGAAATTATATTTTTTTAACTTATTCTAAACTTTATTTTTCATCGGCATTAAAATTTGAAATTTATGAATTAAAAATCAATTAATAGTTAAAATATGAAATTGCTTTGACACGAACAAACTGTTTTTAAACATTAGGAATTCGAAATGGTACACTTATTTGAATGGAATATTATGTTTTATGTATGCATTATGATCGTTTTTCATGCCTATAGTGATTGAAATAATACAGCTTCTTTTTTTTTGCTAAATATTAATTTCCGTCAATTCTTCAATGTTTTATTTTATACAGTTTTTACTTTATTAGTTTCGTTTACAATTCAATTGTTTTAATAAACATTCAATACAAAAATGAAGAATTTCTCAATATTTTTAATATATATGTTTAATATTTTAATTTTAATAATAATTTTGACTGTTTTTCAATTAAAAATTGACCTGATTATCAAATATTCTATTTTTTCATATGAAAAACATGTCGTAACTTCAAAGCAATTAAACAATCAAATAAGAACATTTTTATTTTAGAAGTAATATATAACAATTTTTAATTTGAAGTTTTTAAATTTGTAATAGAACTCTAAATTTCAAGTCTTCAATCTGGAAAAGAGCAATCTTTGCAAATTAAATAGTAATTCCTTTTTTTTTTAATGTGAACTTTTAAAAGTTCTATCAAGACTCAATTTTTCAAACTAAACAATGTTAAATAAGTATCAAGGGAAATTTTACAGAAAAAAAAACATTCAAACTTGAAAGCAACCAAAATTTCAAACTGCCAAATTAAAAATCGATTGAATTATAAAATGCTGGATTTTTTAAATATTCCTTATTAAAATATTTTCAAACTCTAAAGGCTTTGAATTCAAAATCTTCCTACATACAAGTAGAAGTCTTTAAAAATCTGAAGGATTCGCTTTTCTCTATTAGATAAGAAGATAATCAATTAATTGAATTAATATTAATTAATTAAATATAATACAAACCTATAATTAAAGAGGATAAAAATCCTTAAGGTATACCAAAACAAGACAATTATTCGTAAGTAAATTTTATTTGATTATTTTTCTATAAAATATATGAAAAGTGTACATTATTTACAGGCACTGAATATTGTGTTTGATTAAAAAAAACAGTCTTAAAGAATATTTCGCATTATTATTAAACAGGAATAAGAAATGTCACACATTTCGAAAAAAAAGTTGTGACGGTTATAATAAGAAATTTCTAAAAGAAACTAAAGACTCGATTCTTTCAGTTTTTAGATTGTGTCAATCCTAAGTTAGTCTTCTATTGCAATTTCTTTCAATTGACTTGAATAGTAATTAATTAAATTAGTTTGAAGTTGTAATTCACGTACTTTTCAAATCATATGAAAAGTTTCAATTCAAAGTTTATTCTGAAAAGCACAAATCTGAGAACTTGAAGTTAATTTTACCTTCTACTTTTGGACCTTTGCCTGAAGGACTGGAATAGGGACTTTCATTAATTCGCAGAGGTGATTTCTGATTGGTCGCAATTCTTCAACTGGTCGTTCCCAATCAGTGGCATTTAATTCTGTCAGAAGATTTGAGAGATCTTCCTCCGATAAATCCATGTCTTCGCCATAAAGTGTCAGAGCTTCATAAGTTCGAGTCGCTGTTGATTTCCTCAAATATTTGTATTTGTTGCAAAGATAAATACTCAATTGACTGAAAGCCTTTTTGCTCACAGAACTTCTTACCTAAAAAACATACAGATTGAAAAAAAAAAACAAATATCTGGTGTATTTAAAATGAGAACTAATGCTTTATAGTAGAGGGTACTCAAATCCTGAAAAACTTTACTGACACTAATAGATTTTATTTTATGTATCTTAAGATTTTCGCAGGCATAATTTTTTATAGAAAGAATCCATTCAAGTATTTACCGCCATCAAATAATTGAATACATAAGTATTACTTAAAACGTAATTAAATATTTCCTGAACTTGTTCTGAAAGTCCATGAATTGGAAAAATAATTTTCATACAATTCTATTTTATCTTCATATACTCAAAATTCACATATTTGCCATAATAATAGTTTGAGGGAAAGACATTTTCCAAGTAAGTAGAAGCCTTGTAAAATTGAAGAAAATTATTAAATTAAATTTAACACCTTTCAACTTCTTAATATTCCAAGTAAAATATTATATTTCCATAAATTTAAATGGATTTTTCACGAGATAGATTAATCTTCTATCGAAAAAGACGAATTTTAAATAAAATACATACATTTTCAATCAAACAGTTGAATTTTTAATTAAAAAATATACACTCTCAACCAAAAATTGAATAGTTAAAAAAATTAATTAAAACAAAACGAATTTCAACAAATCAGTTGAATTTTCAACTGGCATGATTCAATTTTTACTTTAAGAAATTCATTTTAAATGCATGAATGTTCAAATAAATCATTTAAATTTGAACAAAAACATTTTCAAACAAAAATGGAATAGTTAAATTTTCAGTTAACAAAATTGATTTTCAATCCAAAATTACAACGGATTTTCAACACAATAACAAATTTTTAACCAAAGTAATGAATTTTCAACTAAAATGATGAACTTTTAACTGGAATAGTTCAATTTTAAACCAAAAAGAAGAATTTACATCTAAAATAATGATTCTTTGAACTCGTCTTTTACTGAAACAGTTGACTCTTAAACAAAAAATATGAATTTTCAATCAAGATAATTAATCTTCTAATAAAAAAGACGAATTTTCGAAAAAATTTATGATTTTTTAACGAGAAAAGATACATTTTCAATCAAAAATGGATCAGTAAAAAACTTAATTTAAAAAAAAAAACGAAGTTCAACAAGTTAGATAAATTTTCAACTGGAATAATTCAATTTTCAGTTTAAAAAGAAATTATTTTGAACAAAATGCGTGAATGTTCAACTAAATATTTAAATTTTAAATTAAAAAAAAAATACATTTTCAACCAAAACTGGAATAGCTGACTTTTCAATTAAAATGCATTGTCAACCAAAAAATAGTTAGTTTAATTCTCAATTAAAATTAACTTAAAGAAAAACGAATTTTCAAGCAATCAGTTAATATTTCAACTAGAATAGTTCAATTTTCAATTTAAAAATTAAATTTTAACCAAATACTTTAATTTTTGAATTGAAACAAACACATTTTTAACCAAGGATCGAATAGTTAAATTTTCAGTCCAAAAAATGATTTTTTAACTAAAAATAAAAAACAAATTTTACACGAGATAATTAAATTTTCCACAATGTGATGACTTTTTAACTAAAATTATGAACTGTCAATTGAAATAGTTAAATTTTATATTAAGAAGATTAATTTTCCAAAAAAAGGATAAATCTTTAACTGCAAAAGTTGAATTTTTAACCAAAAAGATGAATTTTAAACAAAACATGCATTTTTAACTAAAAAAGAGACATTGTCAACCAAAAATTAAATAGTTAAATTTTTATTTAAAACAATTAATCTTCAGTCAAAGAGATGAATTTATAACTAAAATTAGGAATCAACAGAAAATGCATTTTTTACAAAAGAGTTCAACTTTCAACCAAGGAATTGTGACTGTCAACCAAAAAAGATGAACTCTTCACAAAAAATTTAATAGCTGATATTTCAATCAGAAAATATTTTTATTTTAAATAAAAAATTGTTCATTTTAACCGAAAAAGACAAATTTAAAAAAATAGTTGAGTTTTCAATCACGAAAGACTTTAAGTTGAAAGAACAAAACATTTGAACTAAACAGTTAAATTTTCAGTAAAAAATTTCCAAACAAAAATGAAAATACAATAAAATACCTTAATTCACTAATACAAACAGGGTGACAAATTTCCCACTTGAGGTAATAAAAACTGAGCTGAAAATGGAAGCACTCAAAGCGAAACTGTTAAATTTTGAACTTTTAAAATTGAAATTTAAAAGTTTTTATTAAAAAAAATGTTGTATTCAAATACTCAATAATTTACGCGTATGAAATTAAAGGGACTAACGTTTTTCAATATAAAATAATATAAATCCACGTTATCATTTTCAATGCTCTAAATTAAAAGATCAATCAATGAACATTAAAATTTTAAAAATGATATAATTTTAGGGAATTTTAAGCTAGAAACATTAAGTATTGAAAAGTTAAAAAAAATTTAACTGAACACTTCTTAAATTAGAGATTCAATTATTTTCTTTTTAAATAGTTTAAACATCCTTGGAAAGCTTCAACATTTTATTTAAAAATTTTGAGCAATTTAGAAGTTGTTTTAAATTGGTTTAAAAATTAAAATTATTTTGGAAATTTTTACAGAACTTCTAAATATCTGTCAAAATGAATTGAATTTTTTCTACAATTTTCAGAAAATCCTGCAAATTGTAGAAAATTTCTTTACAATTTGGATGTATAAATAACAATCGAACATTTATTAATTGTAGGCGAAATTTGAGTATTTTTAAGAGATATGTACAAGTTTTGAAAAGATTCAAACTTAATGTAAAACTTGAAATAATAGCCTAATATAAGACAAAATGTAGATTTTCGCAGGTTTAAACAAAAAAATTATATTCTTTTCAAAAATTGTGAAAGGCATCAAAAGAATAAAAACATTTTATTAAGATTCCTAGGTAAATTAAAAAATAACTTTTCATTTTGAAAAATTATTTTAAGATAATATTTAAAAAGTTTTTCACAGATTTAAACACAATTTTCAAAAAAGATTCTGGAAGATTTTAAGAAAACTTTCTAAAATTTGCATCATAATTTTTAATCTTTTTAAAATTACTCAAATTTGTTCTTCGAATGTTAATTTGTAAATTATACATCAAAATAAAAAAAATTCACTTACAAATTAAGCATTTTCAAATACAATAATTAAAATTGTAACGTTCAAAGTTTAAAGGGTCTTCGAAATTTCAACGATTCCAGGTTTTCTATGTCAAACAATTCAGTTAAAGATTCTTTACTTTTAAATATCTGGTTTCAATTTATTAGTCCTAAAATAAAAATTCAAATATTGCTAAATATTTAATAATTAATCTTTTTTTTAATTAAAAATTTCAAATTTAATGGGTTAAAAAGGGAATGTTTTAGACTGAAACAATATTTTAAATTTAATAAAATCCTTTAATTAAGAATATATTATTATGAAGTTATTTTAAAGTTGAAAATAGTTTATAAACGTTCAGTCACACGTTCAAAATTGTTTAATGAATAAAACTTTCAAATTGAAACCGTTTAAGTTTTAACGTTAAAATCTGAAAATTCTTAAATTTTGAACTGATTGCTTAAGGTACAGATAAATGAAAAAAGTGTATTTATTTATTAAATTAAAATGTTTTTCATCAAAAATTTTCAACATCAAAGGTTTTTTTCATTTGCTCAGGTCTTTAAAAAGTCTTTAGCATTTAAAAATTTTTTAAATTAAAAATGTAAGCTTAGAAATAAAAATGTTTAATGGAAAATTTTAAACGTAAAAAAATTTTGAATTACGCATTATAAGCTAAATAATAGCATAAATGAAAAACATTATAATTCCACTAATTATTTAATAACTTTTGAGATCGAACGTGGACAGATTTTTCTTTTACAAATTTGTAAAATTCCCGGTCAAAAAAATAAATTCACTGTCATTTCCCGGTCTCAAAAAATTCCCGGTTTTCCCGGTCCAGCGGCCACCCTGTAAAAGCTACTTTTATAAATGAAAAAAATACTGCTATTTAATTTTATATTAAAATTTTTTAAAACTGAAGTTTTCGCTCGAAAAAATTCCCTGACATTTCCAGACTTTTCAGGTGAGTAGATACCCTATAGTATTTATTTTCAGGACTAATATTGGAAAGCAAACAAAAATATAAATAATTCTATAATAGTTCATGGAATTATTAAAAAAATTATAAGTACCTGAAGAAGCTGGCAAATAACTTTGATGCTGCTCGTAATCATAACAGTATTGTGCATGAATTTCATTTCTTTCTTCAGCAAATTTAAAATCCTAGGAGGAATCTGGCTCTCAGGATCATCGAGGATAATTTGAATGCTTCCTGAACTTAGCAAACGATCCAAAAAGGCCAAAATCGAAGTGATCATCCTCTCGTTTTTGTGACTCTCCTCACAAACATTAAGAATTTTGTCACAAAGATCTTTTAAAGTTTCTTCGTCGATCTCTTTGAGATAGGAGAAGAGCGAAAAGCTGGAGTATTTCACGAGGGATTCAGTGACTCCCCCGACGCTGAATATAATTCCTCGAAGAAGGTTGTAAGTGTAGGGCGGATATGCTAACATCTTTATAAATCGTGGAAACGTCACTGCTTCCATTTTCCAATCTATATCTTTGCATTCTTCCAAGGGGAATATTTCCTTCAATTCGAAATGGTGGGGAATATTCGGCAGTTGTGGATCGCTGTTAAAAAAAAGGTGTTTGGGGAATGTATTTCTTGTTTAAAAATTTAGGAAAACTTTAAAAAATACTTGCAAATACTTTTTCTTTATTTGCGATCGGTGAATTTTGAGTTATAATTTTAAACTATCGACACTGATAGGATTTTAAGAAAAAATATTGTTAAATTATGCAATAATTTCTATTAACAGTACAGACGAAAATGAAGAAATTAAATATTCTCAAAGATCAGAAATTATAGTTAGAAGCTTTAAAATCAATTCGAAATTACAAACCAAGTTGAAATGGTTCAATACTCAATGCTTGGATAGAAATTAAAAATTTTTACATTTGCACGGTTCAGATTTCTTTTGAAGACTTTACAGTTAAAATTCATCATTGGTGAGCGCTTCTAATTTGAATTTTTTAATAAAAAATGTAACTTCACCAATCCTAGACCTAGAAGATTTTTAAATATTGTTTAATTATTAACGTTTCCAAATGTTAATTTTTTCATTTAACAATCCAAAAAATTGCACATTTTTTGGGCATTCTATCCACAATCACTTGCTGAAAAATATTGCACAATTTAAAATTTTCGAATGTAGAATTCTTCACTTTCTAATGTTTTATTTCAAAATTATTTATTTTAACAGCGTGTCAAACGATTCTTAGGAACGAAATTCAATGTCGTTTCCAAGTTTTCCTGGTCAAGAAGTAAAGTTTTGCCAGGTCTGCTTTTTTACATAAGATAATGGAATAACCGTTTGTTATAGATGTAAAAAATGATCCATTACATTTTTTTTTATTCGCCATGCAATTTTTAAGGAAAAGAGAACCATAAATAAACAGATTTTTAATTTTTTGCGAGCATAAGTCGTCTTTGAAATTTTTAAAATCATTGTGAATTCAATGAAGTCTCTTGAAGTACTTAAAATCTTTCTGAAAACTTTTGAAATCTTTTTAAATTTTCGTAGAATTTTTTGTAATTCTTGAAATCTATAAAATCCTTTAAATCTTTTTGAACTTTTTTGAAATTTCTATGAAATCTTTGAAATATTTGTGAAAGTTTTCTTCAATATTTATATGTGGAATCTTTTGTGTTCCTTTAAAAGCATTAAAATCTTCTTCACTTTGTTGTAACATTTAGAAATACTTTAATAGCTTTAATATCTTAATATTTGTTTAATCTTTCCTATTCGGATGAAATCGTTTAAAATCTTATAAATCTGGTTTACTAAAAGCTTTTAATATTTAAAATTTTTTTTAATCTTTTGAAAGTTTTAAAATCTTTGGAAATTTTTGTTATAATTATTAAATTTTAGGACCAGACAAACGTTTCTTAGTGATTCTTATTTAATTTCTCAAATTTTCAACTCTATATCGCTTTTCGTGTGGACGTAAGTTGGGTTTGAAAAAATTAAAATTTTTTTTTGAGGTTACGCTCACATGGCCACTCACGTTTTCAAAGTAAAAAAAGCATTAAAAATTTTCCCAAGAATCTTAAGAATTTCTTTATTATCATGAAACGTTTCAAAATCCTTAGAAAGCTTCAATATTTTATTTTAAAACCTTCAAAAACTTTTTTTTTTTAATTTGTTAAAACCTTTAGAATTTTAAGTGATATTTCAAAAAAATTTTACCTCTAAATATCTTTTAAAATTATTCGAAATTTTCTTAATATATTTTTTTTAATCGTACAAAATTAAAAAAATTTCCTTAAAACCTTCCGTATACTTTTTCGATATTTTTTGAAATATTTTTAAACCTTTTTAAATATTATATTGACATTAATTTGTCAAAATAAAAAATCGTTTTCAATTTTCCTACGGAACTTTATCAAATGTTTTTATTATTTTGAAACCTTTCGATATGCATAAAAATCTTCTAAATTTTTTGATCCAAATCTTCAAAAATCTATTTTTTGTTTTAAATTTTGTGAAATCTATTCTAGTTTGGAATTATTTTGTTATTTTTTTAAAACTTATAAATATTTCGCAAACCTACTCGATTTTTTCCCAAATTAATAATTGTTCAATTGTTATTTATTCATCCAAATTTTATTTTGATCTAAAATCTTTCTAAATGTTCTCTTAAAATAAATATTTCAAAATAAAAAATTATTTTAAATTTTTCCAGGAATCTTAGGAAAATTATTTTATTATGTTAAAAGCTTTTAAAATCCTTCAAAATGTTCAAAATTTTATTTCGAAATCTTTAAAACTCTACATTTTGTATAAATTTAAAAACGTTTTTTTTCATGTTTAAAAATAATTTTTATTATTTTTAGGGCTTCTAAATATTTCTTTAACTCTCTATAATTTTAAAAAATTAACAATTATTTGTTACTCATACATACAAATTGAAAAATTTCACAAACCCATTAAACAATGTTCTATTTCAAACAATTCAGTTCCAAATCGTTTAGTTTTAAATATTTTATTTATAATTACCAGTTTCAAACGAAGTCAAATATTGCTAAATATTAAAAAATTGTTCCTTTCTTTAATTCAAAAATTTCAAATTGAATTTGTTACAAATGGAATATCTTAGTTCAATTCTGTAAATCTTTAATTTTCAACAGACCGAGTCGTCTCGTAAAATTAATTATTGTTCAAATTTTAATATTCGAATTACAATTTCAACAAATTTCAATATTTAACGCTTTTAATTTTTAATTGTTTAATTATTTAAAACTGCAATTAAACATTTTTTAAATTGAAAATGTACCCTTAAGTTGAAGAACTAAAAGGGAAAGTATTTAAAGTAAAAGATTTGAGAATAACGCATTGTAAACTGAATGATCTCTAATCTAAAAAGTCATCGATTGAACTTAACATTGAAAAGTTTAAATCCACCTTTTTTAAATTGCATCATATCATACGATATAAAATTTGAAATATATCAAGTGATTGGATACAGTTTTCTTCTAAAAATTTATAAAATTCCAGGTAAAAAAATTTATTTATTTTTCGTAAAAGCTTTCAAATTGTACAATAATTTTGAAAGCTTCGAAGTAATTAAAAATTTTAAATCGTACAATTTGTTGCGCTTAATTGCATTTATGAAATTACGAAAAGAACAAGTTATAATGTGAACTTGAAAAATTTTAATTTCAATTTAATAGTCTACCTGTGAATAAAAGCGCTGAAAATAACTCCAGCCTGCGTTCTTATCCTGTCGATTCTCTCAACAGCCTGTTGGGCAATTCCACCAACAACATTTGCCATTAAAGTTTCAGTCAACATTCCTGAAAGATTCGCTTGAGAAACCAAGATTGTCAGTACCTAGAATTAAAATAAAAAAATTAATTAAAATCAAAATAAATTATGAACCACTGTTTTAATTTATTTTCTAGTTTCATCAAAGATTTAGTATTTATTACATGAACTCCAGTCATGGCAGCTTCCCTAACCCAAGCACCAATATCTCCTCGACTATCTGTTGTATATTCCTTTAGAGCGAGCAAATAACAATCGTACAACTGGTTTACAAACTGTTTCCACGTATCTAAAGCAAAATAGAAAATAAAAATGAGTTATGGTTCTCTTTAACGAAATACTTAAACAGATTAATATATATTTTAATTAAAAGGGGTTGATCACTGAATCTTTGAGAAATCTCTGAAATCTTTGGACTCACTTTACAGATAAAAAATAGTGTAAATAGTGTCACACAAAAAATAGAGACAAAATAGTGTCATAAAGTTTTTCAAGTATTAAAAATGAACTTCAATGTTTATTTAAAATGTTATTATGCAGTCTAAAAATTATCAAAATTCCTATTTATTTATTTAGGGTGTCTAGCGGTTCTTAGGAACAAAATTCAAGGTCTTTTGCAGGTTTTCCAGATCAAGAAATCAAACTTTTCCAGGTCTCCTTTTATACATCAAATAAAGAAATAAATGTTTGTCATAGATGTAAAAAACATGAGGCATCTTTGTGAAATCTTTAGGAATTTTTTAAAATCTTTTCAATGTCTTTGAAATCTTTGTGAAGTATTACAAACTTTAGTAAAAGCTTGAAATTTCGGTGAAATTTTTGAGAAATCTTTTGGCATTTTTCAAAGCTTTTGTAAAATCTTAAAAATTCGTGAAATCTTTGAAATCTTTGTGAACTATTTCTTTAATCTTTGTTTGCAAAATCTTTTGCGTTTGTTTAAAATCATTGAAGTCTTTTGAAATCTTCTCAAATGTGTTGAAACCTTTTGAAATCGCTTAACATCATTGCAATGTTTTGAAATTCTTAAAATCTTTTGAAATCCTTATGAATTCTTTAAAGAAATTATGAAATCTTCTCTAAGTCTTTCGTATTCGTTTGAAATCACTGGAATATTTGAAATATTTGTGAAATCTTTATGAAATTTGTTGTAATCGTTGAAAATCACTGGAATATTTGAAATCTTTGTGAAATTTTTTGAAATCTTCTAAAAAATTTTGATATCGTTCGAAATATTTGACATGTTTTTAAATCTTTGAAATATTTTTGAAATGTTTCTTTAATCTTCATTCGTGAAATCTTTTGTGTTCGTTTGAAATTATTAAAATCTTTTCAAATCTTCTCAAATTTGTTGAAATCTTTTGAAATCATTAAGAATCTTTTAAATGTTTTGAAATATTTGAAATCTGATTTACTGTGCCCTTGTTGGAATCTTTGAAATTCTTGAAATGTTTTGAAATCCTGAAAAATTCTTTAAAATATTTAAGAAGTCTTTCGAAAATCTTTGTAATCGTTTGAAATCTTGTCAAACATTTGTAAATCGTTTAAAATCTTTCAAATGGTTTGAAATCCTTGAAATCTGGTGTACTGCACCCTTGTTGAAATCTTTGAAATTCTCGTATCGCTTTGAAATCTTTAAAACTTTTGTGAAATGCTTTGATATCTCCTAAACAATTTGAAGTTATTTAAAATCTTTGAAATGTTTTGAAATATTTCAAATCTTTTGAAAGTTTTAAAATCTTACGGCAATGTTCGAAATCTTAGCAAAATCTTTCAAATCTTATGAAATCTTGAAATCTTTGTGAATTCGTTGGAGTTATTTAAATGATTACAAATCTTAGTGAAATCTTTTGATATCTCCTACAAAATTTTGAAATTGTTTAAAATCTTTGAATTGTTTTGAAATCTTAGAAATGTGGTTCAATATACCCTTTTTAAAATCTTCAAACTCTTTTGTAAGTTTTAAAATCTTTGTGAAATGTTCCAAATCTTTAGGAAATGTTCGAAATCTTTGGGGAATTTTTTGAAATGTTTATAAATTCTTTGTTGAATCTTTGTTTGGAAAATCTTTTGTATTTGTTGAAGTCATTGAATTATAATTGCTGTGAAATCTGTTTGAAATCTGGTGTGCGCGCCTTTTTTAAATCGTTAACATCCGTGAAATCTGTATGAAGTGTTAAAGATATTTAAAATATTTTGAAATGTTTGAAATATTTTGAAATCTTTAGCAATATTTTGTAACCTTTTGAAGTTTGTTGTACACTCAAAAACCGAGTGAAAAAAACCTTGAAAAATCTGTTGTATGACCATGGCTTATTCTAATTCTGAAACTGAATTAACATCGAAATTTTAAACTAATAATTTGTATAATTCCTAAGTTGAATACCCCAACAAAAAGTGCCTTGAAATATCTTTATTTATTTTGTAGTAAACTAAAAATAAATTTAATGTTAACGAATAAAAAAATTTTCAGCAGCAAAATTTCTTTTCTAAACGAGATGTTTCTTTCATAATATTCTAAAAGATTTAAAATACTCTTCGCATTTCGATAAAATGCTGTTTTAAAAGAACAAAAAAGAATAATAAAAATTCAAGGTTTTTGTGAAAAAAATCAAGGAGATTTCCAGGTTTTCAAGGTTTAAAAAAAATTCAAGGAGAGTTCCAGGTTTTCAAGGTCACTAGACACCCTGTTATTGCAGGTACAGTCTTTTCACTTTTTCTTATTTTTCCACTTAAATGCAAACTGAATTAATGGAACACAATAAGAAAATCTAACTAATTGTTGAAAACTCAATTGATTTGTTCAAAATTGGTTTTTTTGGCTTTGAAATTCATCGATTTGATTGCAATTTTGTTTCTTTTTTCGCTAATACATATTTCTTTGACTGAAAATTCAACTATTTTCTTGAACATTCATCTTTTCGGTTTGAAAATGTATTTCTTTCTGTAAAAATTTTATCTTTTTGATAAAAAAAGCTACTGTTTCGTTTAAAATTCAACTGTTTATAGACAATTAATATTGGCGGTTCGAGAATCAAACAATTTGTTAGAAAATTTAACAATCTGGTGAAAAATGTATGTATTTTGTTGAAAATTCATTTTTTTAGTAGCTGTAGAAAATTAACTTGTTGTTTAAAAATTCAAATTTTTTAGTTGAACATTAATCTGATTTATCTGAAGACTCAAGTATTTGGTTAAAAAATTATTCTTTTTTAGTTAAATCGGACTGTTTTTTATTTTTAATTTAAATCTCTTTCTGTGATTCATAATTTTTGTAAAAATTATACATTTTTTGAATTAAAAATTGAATTGGCTTGTTTAAAATTAGTTTTTTTGTTGAACATTCTCATTTTAAGGTTGAAAAATCAATAATTTGATAGAAATTTCGTGTTTTTGGCTCGAGAATTACACAGGTTGATATAAAATTCAAATATTTGTTAGAAAATTGAACTATTTTAGTTTAGAATTCTACTATTTAGTTGAAAATGGTTAGAAAGCGAAAAAAATCCCAAATTAATCAAATAAAATTTTAACTACCATCGAATCCATTGTTCAAACCTCTTTTTCGTAAAAAGTTTAACTATATGGTTAAATTTTTTTTTAATTCGTATTTTCTTGTAAAAAATCAACTATTTGGTAGAAAATATATGTTCTTTGTTGATAATTCGTCTTTTTTGACAGAAAACCAATTTTTTGTTACAAAAATGCAACTTAAGGATATAAATTAACCTGCCTTGGTTAAGAATTCAAGTAACTTGTTGAAAATTCATCTTTTTGGGGTATATTCAACTATTACATTTTTTAAATAAAAATTAGTATTCTCAGGGTGAAAATTTTACTTTTTTGTAGAGAATTCATCTATTTGGCTTAAGAATTTAACAATTTAGTGAAAAATTCAACTGCTTTCTATAAAATTCGTTTAATTTTTATTGCAATTTATTTTTTTTAATGCAAATTTAACTATTCCATTTTTGGTCTTTTGTCCTTTCTAGTTTGAAAATTCATCTGGTTGGTTAAAAATGTATGTAATTTGTTCATAATTAATCCTTTTTTATTTAAGTTACTCTTCTTGGTTCAAAGTTCACATTTTTGTTAAAAAATTTAAATATTAAGTTTTAAAATGTTGAAAGATTATATTTTTTCGGTTTGAAAATTCAGCATTTTGCACTTTGGTCTTTAGTCTCATTTTATTCGAAATAGTAGCAAAGTAGTATAATTGCTAAAAAAAAAAGTGTGAAATAACGTAGTAAAGTAGTGATTTGAGCCTGAGATCTGATCTTTCAGAAACCTTTGAATTTTTTTGAAATTCCCTGAAATCTTTCTCAAATCTTTTGAGTACTCTAAAATCTGGTTTACACTCAAAAGTGGAATGATTAGCCCCTCAATTTAATATTCTCCGAACCTGAATGTTCAACGCCTAAAGTTTGGCAAATCAACGTCAGGGAATTAAGAGCCTCCTTCCTGCTTTCTGCCCACTTTGATGTTTCATCCGTTATTTTTGCGCAAGCGATCAAAGCCTCGATGATATTTTCTGCTCTTTCTCTTATCGCGAAAAGCGGAAAGTGTCCTGTAATACGAGAAAAAAATAAAAAAGAATTAAGAAGTACACATCACATCGAAATTAAAAAGATATTGAATTTAGAATTATAATGAATAGCTATTTAAGAACCAAAATTAAAAATCTAACCGACAGCTTGTGCGAATCCAATCCGCAAGATTTGATTACCCGACCGAAGATTTCCAAGATATCGATTAATTATGACACTTCGGGCACCTTCGTCCGTATGAGCATTTGTGTAATACTCCTTGAAAAAATAAGTGTGAGACTCAGCGGCTTTCAATCTTATGGCAAGTACCTCGTGACTCAAACTTTCTTCCAGTAAATCTTGCCAGTCGTCTAAAAATTAAGAAATTATTCATGTATGGGATGATAATGAGAAGTTTTTATTCAGATAGAAAAAAAATTATATTTGCTACTTCTTACCAACTACTTCCGTTGAATGAACTGGAAAATGAATAAGAGCACATTTTTTAATGAGCGTAGCACAAGCTTGCTTCATCAACTCGCCACCTAATCCCTTGAACTGTCCGCGAGTTCGGAAAGTTCGGACTATTTTCTTAATTTTCTCAACTGCTGCTTCTCCTGGAACATTAGAATTTAAATAGATCAGTTTAAATTCTAAAGAAGTTGTATTTAATCAATTTTAGTTTTATTTATATTCTTTAGGGACCATCTATAATCTACGTTAACAATTTGGAGTTATTTTTAATCTCGAAACAGGATAAATGGTGTGATATTTTTTACGAAAATAGGGGGTTAATAAGGGAACAAATTATTTGAAAAAAGGCCGTGGCTAAGTGTTCCAAATTTTGGTAAGAAATAGGGAAGCTGAAAAAAGGGTTATTTGCACCGAAATTTCGGTACAAAAGGTCAAAAAGACGTTTTTTCAAAAACAGTTGAATTTTTAACAAAAAAGTACATTTTCAATGAAGAACGATGACTTTTCTAATACCAAAGATGAATTTTTAATCGTAAAGGACGAATTTTTACGAAAACAGTTCAATTTTCAACCTACAAAAAAGATGCATTTTCAACCAAATAATCGAATTTCAGAATAAAATAAATTAAAATCCAAATGCAAATGTTTTAGAAGACATTTGAATTTTTTAACAAAAAGGTTGAATTTTCAAGAAAACAGTTCATTTTTCACCAAGAAAGATGACTTTTCTACAAAAAAATTTGAATTTTATACCAAAAGGTGAATTACTCAACAAAAAGATGAATTTATCAGCAAGAAGATTAATTTTGTACTTTTGTAATTTTTGTATATTTTTTAAATATGTTGTTTTTTTCAAGAAAAAAGTTCTACTAAATAGTTATATTTTCATAGAAATAGTTTAACTTTTAACCAAAAACTTCATTTATAATCAAATACTATAATTTTCTGTCAAATTGTAAAATTTTAAAGCCAAAACGACCAATTTTCTGCTAGAAAGTTTAATTTTCAAGCTGATCATATTAAATTTCATGTTAAATGACCAATCTTCAACAACATAAAATTAATTTTTAAAAAAGTACCAGATACATCAATTTTAACCCCAATAATTTAATTTTCAACTAGAAAAGATAAATTTTTAATTTAAAAAAATATATTTTTAACCAAAAATTATATAGTTAAATTTAAAAATTTCAAACTTACTTCTCAACTAAAAAAAAAGAATATTGAACAAAATACTTAAACTTAAAATCAAAAAGATGAATTTTTTATGTTCTTTGAATATTAATGGTCAGGGAAAATGAAAAATTGGTCAAGGAAAAATTAGGGAATTTTTAAACTGAAGTTATCCGGTAATCTTGATATAATATTATTGCTAGTAGTTTATTTGCCTTGTATTTATATTTATTTATTTTTCAATAAATTTTATTCTTTGTCAACTGAAATCTTTTTTGGATAAAAATTCTAATTTTTTTGTTGAAAAATTATCTTTTTGATTTAAAAATGCATTTGTTTTAGTAGAAATTTCGCCTTTCTTGAATAAAAATACAACTATTTGGCTGAAAATTCAACAAACTTGTTGAAAAGTCAACCTTGTTGGTAACAAATTGAACTGTTTTGTTGAAAATTCGCCAACTCTCTGGACGAAAATTCAATTTTTAATTTATCTTATTTATTTTAAAATGTATCTTTTTTAGTAGACATTTCATCTTTATTGGATAAAAATGCCACTGTTAGGTTGAAAATTAATCTTCTTTGCTTGCGGATTCAACTATTTTGTTTGAAAATAATTGTTAAACCACTTTGTTAAGAAATTACTTTTTTGTTGAAGATTCATATTTTTAGTTGAAAATTTATCTCTTTAGTAAAAGGTTTAATTACTTAGTTCAAAACTAATCTGTTTAATTGAAAATTTAAATGCGCTGGTTAATGGTTTACCTCTTTGGTTGCAAATTTAACTATTTTCTCGAAAATATTTTTTTTACTGAAAATTTAATTTTAGTACAGGAAATTCGTCTTTTGGCTTAAAATTTCAATAACTTTGATAAAATAATTTCTTCCATGACTGAAAAATCTTTATTCGTTAAAATTTCATCCTTTTGTTTTAAATTTAAAATTTTTATGTGTTTAAATAAATAAATAATTCTAAAAACTTTAAGTTTTTATCTGAAATATTGTTTGACTCTGTTTATAAAAGATCCTATTTTAAAAACATTACAAGATTAAAATGCTGACATTTGGATAAAAAAATCAGGAAATTTAAAAAATGAAATTTTCACCCTTACCAATCGTGATAGTGATTTCGTCTTGAAATTCGTGATAGAGAGCTTCTAGAATTTCTCCGATTGCTATTATTGATCCGTGTCGAACGTTTAGGTCGATGGAGTTGACCATGTCCATCAAATTTGGTAGGACTGTCTCGACCATGTAATGAGGATCTCTTGTAGTTAAATTTTGAAGAGCCTAGGGAAATAATTTCCTTAATTATTCATTCGATTCGAAAGGAATTTTTTATTTTTATTTCAGAAATTAGAAAGACTTCTAGTTCGGAAGAAATTCAAATATTAATTCAACAAAATTTGAATATAAGCAGCTAATTTTTTACCTTGGATGCAAGTTCTCTGATCGCTGTATCCCAATGATTAACTTTCTTTCCAATCAAATGGTCAATCAAAGGCTTTGTATATTCCTCATATTGTGCTATATGAACACTAAAAAATAATATTTATTTAATCGCGAGAAAACAAACTTTGCTTACACGAAAAATGGTTCAAAAAATGAGGAATTTATTTATGACCAGTGCTACTTTACCCATTGGCCAACGATAGGAAAAAATTTAATTAAAAAATATTTAAATGAAAAAAAAAAAATTAATTACAAAATTCAACTTCCCGACGCCTCCAAGTGGAACGAAATAAACTAGCATCATTCTAAATCCAAAACAGTTGAACTAATCCAAAAATGACGAATATTCAACAAAACAGTTGAATCCTCAATTAAAACATTTTGATTTTCAATTACTTATATTTTTAAACAAAAAAGATGAATTTCAAACAAGAAATACTTTTTACTAAAAAGTTTAATTTTTTAACTCCGAAACTATGAATTTTTAACAAAAAAGTTCATTTTAATCTATATAATTTAAATTATTAAACATGCAGATAATTTTTTGCGCAGAAAATTAATTTTCTATCAAAAAATAGGAATTTTCAAACAAAAAGTTACATTTTCAACCAAAAAGATGCATTCTCAACATAAAATGTATAGTTGATACTTCAATATAGAAAGATTTTAATTTTTAAGTAAAAATAGTTGAATTAATTTAAAAAGATGAATTCAGAAAAATAGTTCAATCCTTAAACAGAACATATTAATTTGCAACCGAATAGTTTCATTTTTAACGAAAAAAATATAAAATGTCTTAATACCTCTTAAAATTATTGAAAAGCTTCGAAATTTCTTTTCGAAATCTTCAAAATTGTACACTTTGTTTTAAACGTTTTGAAACCTGTATTTATATTTTAAAAACTTCTAAAACCTTTAAAATATTTTTAAAATTTTGCCAAATAAAAAAAAAAGTTTCAAAATCTTCAAGATTCTTTTTTGATAATTTTGGGTATCTACTGAAATATTTAGACAAGTTTTTAAGCAATCTCTTAAAATTGATTTTTCAAAATAAAAAATCATTTTAAATATTTCCAAGAATCAAAAGAGATTTTGTTTTTTATTTTGATACCTTTCAAAATCCTTAAAAAGTTTCCAAATTTGATTTCGAAATCTTCAAAAATCTACATATTATTTTTAATTTATTGAAATTTTTTAAAATTTAAAATTATTTTTGGATTTTTTTAAAAACATCAAAATATCTTTCAAAATGATTCGAATTTTTCCTAAAGTGCTTAAAAAACTCGCCTTTAAATTTTCTAGATTTTTGTTGACTTTTTTAGAAATTATTTGAAATGTCATTTTACAAATTGAAACATAATTTGAAATTTTCCCAGAAATCATGGGAAAAATTTTGATTTTCTTGAAATCTGTTAAAATTCTTCAAAAGCTTCTTTCATCGAAGCCCTTAAAAATCTACATTAAAAAATATATGTTAGAACTATTCTGAAGTTTAAGCTTTCTTTCGAATCTTTTCAGAACTTCTAAAATTTCTAAATATGTTTTAAAATTTTTTCAAAAAAAAAGAAGTTTCAAAATCCGATGATTTTTTTTTTTAATTTTGTATATCTATTGAAATATTTAGAAATTTTTTTAAGCATTCTCTTAAAATTGGTTTTTCAAAATAAAAAAATCATTTGAAATATTTCCAAGAATCAAAAGAAATTTTGTTTGTTATTTTGATACCTTTCAACATCCATAAAAAGTTTCAAAATTTAGATACTCAAAATTTAGAATCCTGCAAAATCAAAAAAGTTTCTACAAATCTTCCAGTTTCTTTTTCAACACATTTTGATATCTTTAAAACTCAAAATTAATCTTTTAAAATAAAACCTAAATCATTTTTTATTTTCCCAGAAAACTTATTGTTGGTGTCGGGGCCGATTTCTTTTTACTAGTACCGACAGTAAATAAAGATATTTTAAGTTTTTGTCCCTGATTTCATTTGAAAGTGTAAAGAAAATTGTTGAAATTGTAATGCAGTAGTAAAACATTAAGAGCAGAATTATTTCTTAATATCGAAAAATAATTTACAATAATTACAAAGTTACCTAATTTTGAGAAAGGCGTTGCTTCGAACCCCAACTTCAAAATAATCAGCGACTGTAAAAATGTCAATACCATGAGGAAAGTTTCCCTGTCTGCCAACATTTTCCTGAAAAGCAGCAGAGGCCGCTCGACGGCAATTTATCTGGAAAGAATTCGTTTTATTACTATTAAGACTTCCAAGAAGGATTCAATTAACAATCTTTTTTTTTTAAACGCTATAAATTGAAATTATACAGTTTAATTTATTTAGAATTTCAATCAATGTTGAAATAACAAAGAAATACGCATGGAATTTCGAAAAAAGTATACAAAAAGTATAACAACAGCCATTCAGATTGTAGGATTCTGAATCTGGGTTTAAAATATTTCTTTTTGGACTATACAATTTCTCAACTTGGATTATTTAAAAATGAGAAAAGTTTTATTTAACCTGATATGACTCAACAATATTAAGGCTATAAATTGGAGACTGTATAATTTGAATATAAAATTTTTTATTTTTTAATCATTCAGACTTCACAGTCCAAAATGATTTAAAAATAGGGAAAATAGGAAAATAATAGGGGAACAAATTCTTTTAAATAAAATTAATATGGATATTATATTGATTTTAATATGCAATGCTTTAAAATCTTAATATTGACAGTCAGAATATATTGCATTTTCAACAAAGTAGTTGAATTTTCAACCAAAAGAGAAAACTTTTCAGCCCAGTCGGATTGTTAACAAAAGTGTGGATTTTTCATGTTAAAAACTCGAGTATTTTTGAAAACAGATGAGTTTTAAACCCAATAGTTTATTTTTCAATCAAATATTTGAATTGAAAAAATAATCATTTTCAAACGAAAAATTGCATTTGAAACCAAATAGTTGAAAACTTTCCAGGAAAAGAGACGAATTTCCAACAAAAAAATTAATTTTGTACAAACAAATTTACATTTTTTACCTACAAAGATAATCCTTCAACCAAATGGTTGAATTATCAACCAAAAAAATCATTTAAAATAAAATAGTTGCATTTACAACCAAATAGTTGAACTTTCAATCAAAAGAGACACATTTTAAAAAAAATGAATTAATTTTTACCGCAAGTAGTTAAATTTTCAATCAAAAAGGGAAATTGTTTAGAAAACAGTGAACAGTTCATTTTTAACTAAGAAAGATGAATTTTTAACCAAAAAATATGACTTTTGTACGATAAAATTATATTTTTCTGTTCAAACAGTTGAGTTTTCAACTAAAAAAGATGACTTTTTAACCAAATATTAAAATTTTTAATACAATAATTCAATTTTCAACCATGTGATCGAATTTGCAAATAAGAGATTAAACTTAAAAAAGTTGAATTTTCAAACAAAAAAGACGAATTTTTTAGAAGACAGTTAAATTATCAGCTTGAAAAGTTGAATTTTCCACAAATGTACCTTTTTCAACTAAGAAGGGTGAATTTTTTAACAAATAGTTGGACTTTCAATCAAAAGACACGATTTTGTAAGATGGTATTTGTATTTTCAACAAAAAATTAATTTTTAACCAAAAAACATGAATTTTCAAAAACAAAAAAATCAATTTTCAACAAAAAAAGATGAATTTTCTATCTAAAAAGGCAAATATTTCACAAAACAGTAAAACTTTCGACCAAAAAAAGATGAATCAAACAAAATGGTTGTATTTTAAAGAAAAAAAAACAAATTTTTTTAAAGGCAGTTAAATTATCCACCTGAAAAGTTAAATTTTGAACAAAAAAAAATCATGTTTAGTAAAATAGTTGCATTTACAACCAAAAATAGTTGAATTGTCAAGCAAAAACGGTGCCATTTACACCAAATATTCAAACTTTTAACAAAATAATTCAATTTTCAACTAAACGGCCGACTTAAAAAAAAAGAGATTAAATCCCAACGAAAGAGTTGCATTCGTCAACCAATAAGTTGAACTTTCATGCCAAAAAGACCAATTTTTTTAGAAAAAAAATTACATTTTTAATCAAAAAAAAAAATTTTTTAACCAAGGAGGATGAATTTTCAACCAATACACGATAACTTTTCTATCATAAAAGTGGAATTTTCTATCTAAAAGGGCAAACTTTCAACAATATAGTTGAATTTTCAAGTCCAAAAAATGCATTGCTTAAAAGACACTTAAATTCTCAACCTAAAAAGTTGAATTTTCAAAACAAAAAATCATTTTCAATCAAATAGTTCAATTTTTAATAAAAAGGGATTAATTTTCAGCAAAAAAGATGAATTTTAAACAAAATAATTAAATGTTCAATCAAATAGTTTCACTTTGAACTAAAAAGACTTAACTTTAAGCCAAAAATAGTTCAATTTTCTGGTTGTTTCTAATAATTCAGATCACCTTTAGGGCAAAAAAACGAGAAACTAAATTGTCCAACTGTCAAGGCTTGCAATTCAAAACAATTGAAACTTTGAATATGAGTTCACGATATTAGAAATTATTCGATTTCAAACGCTATTAATTTTTTATTTTCTTAGTAAAAAACAGAGACTAAAGCTTTAATGAGAAACTATTAAATTGCGAATGTTCTCAATTCAAATAGCACAATTTTTTTTTTTAGTTTTGAATTGCAATTTTAAATTATTAAATGCTTTTAAAATTGAAACTAAGTGTAGCATTCTTCTGAGAAAAACGGAAACAAGTCAATAAGTCGCATTTTTCTTCAAAAAGTCGCACGAACCGAACACTGAAACCTGCAAATTTTAATATTACTTGAAAATTGAACGATTTAAAAATTAGACTTTCCAATCTGATTAATTTATAAACAGTTGCAAATTGTCAATGTAAAAATTAAAGAGCTTAAAGCTCTATAATTTTAAATTTGAGTCGTATTGGCCACCCTGTTATTTATAATTAGTGAATCCATACCTCTCGATCAAAACACGTAACTGTCAGTAAAGTAGCGGAAATTTCTTTCACGTGAGGTAGAAATATGTGAGGTTCAAAGGCTCTTGCGAAGGACCAACAAACGTAACATGCAGCATCTCTTATTATAGACCCTACTGAACCGTAAGCTCTGGGTTCGTCAAATACGAGAGCTTGCAGAACCAACGGAGTAACATCGCCTAATCGATGTGGCAGTAGCAAACCTCTTCTGCCTAGAAAATTCAATAATATTAATATTTTTAATAAAAAATTTTCTATTTTGCAGAACGTCCAGCGAAATTTTATTTTCAAATTCCCGGATCGAAATTAACATTTTTCCTGGATTTTTTTCTTGTGATATATGCGTTTTAATTTCGCACCACATTATTAGTTAAAAAGTACTACAAGATAATACGAGTAGAAAAGTTGACAAAATTAATATTCTTTTATCAGGATCGGTAGAATTTAAGCAAAATTTTCCCTTTTCTAAACTAAAATTTAAAAGCATGCAGGATGAACGTTTGAAGGCGATTTTACAATTCAAAATTATTACGACTTGTTTGTTCTAAGTTCAGATCTTGGCAGAATTCAAGGTGAAATTGAGCAAAAATCAGCACAATTCTGTGGAGACAGCAATTGCATTCGATATTCGATACTATCAAAATTAGATATTAATTCTTGAATTTGTGAACAAAAAACAATTATTTTTAAAAACTTCCATTATATATGCATTGATTAAGAATAGTATAAAAATTACTTAAATAAATAATAACATGCATACAAAATGAAATAAAACTTCTATAGTTAAAAATATGTCAGTAAAAATAAATACTTTGATGTTTAAAAATACATTAAAAAAATGTATTGGAAAAATTCATTTTTTTCGAACTTTTTGAGTTTAGAATTTTTTACCCTAAAGCTAATAATTGTAAAACATGGTATTCGATGGACCGTGAACTGTCAATAAATTTACTTTTTGACTAAGAATTTTACAAATTTTTAGAAGAAAAATCAACTTAATTTTCTACAACTTGAATTTGAACATTTTTTTAAATGACAAAATTAAGCAATGTACAGATTTTAATGTTAAAAATGAAATTGTTTAAATTATAAATCATTAGTAGTTAAACTGCGAAATTCCCGATTCAAACTTTAAAGACTATTTTTAATTTTTAAATAATTTCAAATGAATAGATTCATAATTAAAGGTTGTTATTCAATTTCAAATCCTATTCAAATATTCTTTCAGTCTAAAATATTCCATTCTTAACCCATTCAAGTTAGAATTTTTTAAATAAAAAAAAAACAATTTTTTCAATATTTGACTATTTATTTAAAATAAGCAACTATAGATGAAATATTCAAAACTAAATAATTTAAAACTTGTTTAATTTAAATACAAAGCCTTGAATCGTTACAATTTCAGAGTAATAAATTTAAATATTGAAGGCTGGAATTCTAATTGTTTCATTTTTTGAATTTTTAATTTGCAAGAGAAATTTTTGAATTTTTATTTATCAAAAATGATTTAACAAGTATTAATTTTAAATAACTTAAAATTGAGATAATTTAAAAAGCGTTAAATTTTAAACGATCCATTAAAAAATATTAAATTTTTTATGTTTCTAACTTAAAATTGGTTCAAATTGATATAATTTTCAACATTTTCAAATTTATTTATTAAATCTTCAATTTAAAGAATTGAAAATAATAAAGCGAATTTATATTTTTAATCAGAATTCTTACAATTGTTGAATTTATAAGAGCTTACAATTGTTTATTTCGTAGTTGACCGGCATTAAATTTAGAATTGTCCATAATATTGAGAGCTTCCATTTCATAATTGTAAATTATGGAGCGTTTGAATTACAAATTTTTTAAGATCCAATTGTAAAACTGTAAAATTCAAGATTCAAATTCATGAGTCAGAACTATATTTAAAATTGTTGTAATAAAATTAATTGAGCCTAAAATTTAAGAAATTACAGTTTAATGTAAATAATAAATTGTTAAATACGATCGGAAATTTACTTTAAAAAATTCGAAAAATGTACTTTCAAGATGCACAAATGCTAGACACCCCGATTTTATTTAAACATTTACTTTTGCAAACATTTATTTCAGTAATGGGCCGCCCATAAATTACGTAACAGCTTTTAGGGGAGAAGGTAAGTATTTTTATTTTCCCCCATTATTCTCAAGAAAAATATCAATAAAATATATATATATATATATAATTATTTTCTTTATTTTGATTTTTTTTTGTTAAATAAAAAAAATGATGTTGAAGAAACTGATTAAAAATCTGATATAATTTAGAAAGATAATGTTTATTTTTTAAAATAGTTCAATTTTGAAGATGTAAAACTACAAACTCTTCAATTTTAAAGATGTATAAATCAAAATTCTTGAGGTTGGATGACTTCGAAGGTCAAAAGCCAAGGAGTTTTTATTCGAAAATCTTCCAAATTGACGAAATTTTAGATTTAAATCATCAGAATTAAAGAGTTTCTCATTTTAAATTTTCGGAATATAATAGAATTATTCAATTTTGAAGATTTATATTTCCAATGTATGTAATTTTGAACGCCTTTTGGAATTATTCAATTTTGAAGACTTACAATTGAAATATCTTCTATTCTTAAGACTTTAATTGAAAACTCTTCAATTTTAAAGATACACAAATGAAAATTCTTAATTTTGGATGATTTTAAAGATCAAAAGTTTAAAAGTTTTAAATCGCTAATCTTCCAAATTGAAGAAATTTCAAATTCAAATAATAAAAATTACAGAATTCTTAGTTGATAATTTTCTAAATCAAGAATTCTTCGATTTTTCAGATTTACAATTCAAAGTTCTAGAGTTTGAAGAGTTATAATTAAAAATTCCTGAATTTTGAAATAATAGAATTGAAAATTATTCAATTTTTTAAGCTGTTATATATGTGTAATTTTTGACGATTTTTTAACATATGGTTAAAACTTTGAAGATTTACAATGGGAAATTCTTCAATTTTTAAGATTTAAATCGAAGATTCTTCAATTTTAAAGATGTAAAAATCAAAGTTGTTCATTGTTGATCATTTTGAAGATCAAAAGTCAAGAGTTTCGAATTCTAAATCATTCAAATTGGAAAATTTCAAATCTGAAACTTTAGATTCATAGAATTATTCATTTTAAAGCTTAAAACTTGCACAATTTTTAACTGTAACTTTTCAATTAAAAGCTCTACCATTCGTGGAAATTACAATGAAAAATTATTTAATTTTAAAAATATAGATTTGAAAATTATTCAATTTTCAAGATTAGCATTTTAAAAGTATGTTTTGAACTTTTTTAATAGTCCAATTTTTTAGATTTATAATTAAAGATCCATTATTTGGGGATTCTTATAGTTTGAAATGCTGTGATTTTTAACGTTTTTTTTTTTTTTTTACAACACGTAGTTCAATTTTGAAGATATACAATGAAACATTCTTCAATTTGCAAGACTCCTCAATATTTAACATTTAAAATAGAAAATTAAGCAATTTTGAATGCCTTTTTTTAAAACAGTTAAATTTTGAAAATTCACAATTGACGTATTATATGGATGGCTTCTAACTTTTAAGAGAACAATTTTTAATCATCCAAAATTTAGAAAAATTAATGATTCAAATAGCAAACTGATTACTTTAAATGCTTTAATTTCTACTAGTAGAACTTAAAGGTTACTAATTTTTGAAATTGTTTAATTTCGAACACAGAAATTTAAAATTGTTTAATTTGAATGATAATTTCCAGATACAAATAAAATCTATTTTACCAAGTTCTGCCAAAGCTAAACAACCACCATGCCAAGCAGAATCTGATTCACGGCCAGAAAACAGATTTAAAACGAATCCAACAACATCGTCTGCTAAATCGATAGGCAATCGAGCAGTTATTCTGCCAATTCCTTTTGCAGCTGACCATCTAAAAATATAAGGAGAACAAAAATTTTAATAATTAAAATTTATTTCCCAATTTTAGTGTGAGATAGTATATTAATTATTCAGGATATCTGAAGATCCATATATTTTACATTACCTGATAATAATCGCTTTATCTCGCATTCCATGAATTAGATATTCAATAATATCTTCTATCGCAGGAGGAACGTCTTCATCCTCAATGTCCGAAACCATTTCCGTTTTCTCAGGTTCTGGGACACTCTCCGTGGTTGCTGTTTTAGGAATGCTAGAAACCAAACTTATCGGTTTGCTTGCTCTCTGATAACGCCAGGATGCGAGTTTTGTTCGCAGTAAAACGAATCCTAAATACAAAAAATAGAGGCTGAAATTTAACCTAATACTAACCCTCAATAAATAATAATTTTATATTTCCTCAATTACGGGATGTATAATATTTCATAGTACGGAGCAATTCAAATTTTTCAAATTTGTCCCTAAAGTTCATAAATTTGAATAATAATTCACTCAAATTTATATTTTATTTTCTTATATGAAACGACGATTTTTCAACAAAAATAGATGAACTCTCGACTAAACAGTTGAATTTTCAACTGAAAAAGATCAACTTTTAATCAAAAAGTTGGCCAAATTAATTTTTCATAAAAAAGCGATTTTTCAACAAAAATCATGGATTTTCAGCAAAAATGATAAAGCTTCAACTGAATCAGATGAATTTTGAACCAACAAGTTGAATTATTAACTGAATTTTTCAACTAAAATGATGAATATTTAACGGTTACACTTAAATTTTCAAATAAACAGGTGTATTTTTAAACAATAAAATTAATTTTCATCAAAAAAGACGAATTTTCAACAAAATGCATGAATTTTCAATTATAAAAGATTAATAATTAGCCAAAAAATAAATTGTCAAATTTTCATTTAAAAAAATGAATTCTAAGAAAAAATAGACGAATTTTTATCTAAAATGATGGAAAATTCAACTGTGATGCTTATATTTTCAGTTAAAATAATAATAATTTTCAAAGAAAAAAGACTAACTTAAAAAAAAAGTTACTTTTTCAAACAAACTGATGAATTTTTACCTAAAATAATGAATCTTCAAATGGAATAGTTGAATTTTAAAGCAGAAAGATGTTTTGTTTGAACGAAAAAGATAAATTTTGTATAAAAAGTTTAACTTACAACCAAGCAGTTATATTTTCAACCATAAAAAATAAAGAATTTTCATCTAAAATGATGAATATTTAACTGAAATACTGAAAGTTTAAAACAAAAAGATGAATTATCATACAAGAATATTAATTTCTACAAAAAATATGAATTTTCAACAAAAAACATGAATTTTTGACTAAAAAAGATGAATAGTTAACCAAAAAATAAATAGTTAAATTTTGAGTTACAAAAAATAATGTTCAATCAAATAGATGAATTTTTTATGATGATTCAAAATAATGATTCTTCAACTAGAATAGTTGAATTTTAAACCAAAAAGATGTTTTTTTTAACAAAAAAAAAAATTTTTAATAAACACTTTAACTTTCAACCGAGTAGTTATATTTTTAACAACAAAAAAACTTTCCAATAAAATTATGAATATTCGACTGAAATACTAAAAGTTTCAAACAAAAAGATGAATTTTTAAACAAGAATATTAATTTCTACAAAAAAAGATCAGTTCAGAAAATTAATGTTCAACTCAATAAATAGATTTTCAACTAAAATAATGTAATATTCAACTGCAATAGTTACATTTTCTGTTAAAAAAATAATAATTTTCAACAAAATAGTTACTTTTCCAAACTAAGTGATGAATTTTTATATAAAATAATGAATCTTCAACTGGAATAGTTGAATTTTAAAACAAAAAGATGAATTTTTAATTAAAGAGTTTAACTTTCAACTAAACAGTTTTATTTTTAATGTAAAATATGGATTTTCGACTAAAATGATGAATATTTAACAGAAATACTTGAATTAAAAAAAAAAGATGAATATTCAAACAAGAAGATTAAGTTCTAAAAAAAGAAAGAAGAATTTTCTACAAAAAACGTGAATTTTTTACTAAAAAAGATGAATAGTTGAACAAAAAATAAATAGTTAAATTTTCAGTTACAAAAATTAATATTCAATCAAATAGATGAATTTTTAATGATGATTCAAAATGATGATTCTTCAACTAGAACAGTTGAATCTTAAACCAAAAAGGTGGGTTTTTTTAACAAAAAAGATAAATTTTCAATTAAAAGTTTAACTTTCAACCAAGTAGTTATATTTTTAACAAACAAAAAAAAGAATTTTCAACTAAAATTATGAATATTCAACTGAAATACTGAAAGTTTCAAACATAAAGATAAATTTTTAAACAAGAATATTAATTTCTGCAAAAAAGATCAGTTCAGAAAATTAATGTTCAACCCAATAAATGAATTTTCAACTAAAATAATGTAATATTCAACTGCAATAGTTACATTTTCTGTTAAAAAAATAATAATTTTCAACAAAATAGTTACTTTTCCAAACTAAGTGATGAATTTTTATATAAAATAATGAATCTTCAACTGGAATAGTTGAATTTTAAAACAAAAAGATGAATTTTTAATTAAAGAGTTTAACTTTCAACTAAACAGTTTTATTTTTAATGAAAACTATGAAATTTTCAACAAAAATGATGATTTTTCAACTGAAATAGTTGAATTTTAAACCAAAAAGATTAATTTTAGACCAGGAAGATTCCATAAAAAAGACGAATTTTCAACAAACTACAGAGCTTTTAACTAAAAAACTAAAAATTTTCAACCGAAAATTGAATAGTTAAATTGTTAGTTGAAAAAATAAATTTTTAACCAAAGAGATGAATTTTTAAATAAAATAATAGATTATTTAACTGGAATAGTTACACTTTCATTTTCAGCTTGAGAAAAAATTAACTTTTAGCAAAATAACTCATTTTTCAACCAGAGATGAATTTTGAATGAAAATTATGAATCTTCAAAAAAAAAAAATAAATAAATAAATGTTAAGAAAAGAGTTTAACTTTCGACCAAGTAATTCAAGTTTAATTCCAAAAAATTAATTATGAACGAAAAATTTGAGATTTCAGCAAGAAAAGAGTTTAATTCAACTAAAAAAGAAGACTTTTAAACATGAGTTGAATTTTCAGGTAAGAAAGATTTTTTAGTAAATCGAGAAAAAATTTCAAACAAACTGTTGGATTTTCAAGAAAAAAATATGAATTTTCAACTAAGAATATTAATTTTATTACAAAAAAAGAAACGCATTTTTTTAACAAAATACATTAATTTGGAACTAAAAACGATTATTTTTCATCCAAATATAGACCAGTTAAAAAAATTAATTTAAAAAAATTAATGTTTTACGAAATATTAAACTACAGTATTATAAAGCTACTTGTACAAATGATATTTTTAGATATATAAAAATTCTCTGCCAATTCCAGGTTTGCAACAACCTTCAATTAATTATTTTGTAACAATAGGGAGTCTTATTGTAAATAAAAGTTTACCAGTCCGCTGAATAACTTTCATTGCAAATTTCCTAACGAGCACGTCAGGATTATCGTTCAATTCTATGCTCAGGATTTTATCCAATAACCTTTGAGTGTAGGGTTTCAAATCTTCACGAGCACAATGTTTCAAAATTGAAGCCAGGACAGCCAGAGGTGCGTGTCTTGACGAATCCTCCTCCAGACACTGAAGCAACAATAATTTATGTATAAAAGGTCATTTAAAAAAATATAAGTCAGGAAATAAAATTTATTAAATTAAAGAAAAATGGAAAGCAGAGTGAAGAATACTAATCTATGATTAAAATACCTTTAAACACCACATGATCATTTCTTCCAAGTACAGTTTCTTAACATCTGATCGTGTAAGGAAATTAGCTATTAAAAATACAGCTGCGGTCGAGCAAGAATCTTTGGAAAAGCAGTATAGTTGACAAATTCTTACGATTCTGCAAAAGAAATTAACAGATATTTATTTATTAATATTTTAAAAGAATATAAATTCAGGGTGTCTATTCAAATCCTCGGGAAAAAAATCCCTGAAAATCCCACGTTTTTTTTAGGAATAAACTTTATAGAACGGAGCCATTCAAGTATTTCGCATTTTTTTAACAATCGGCTCGGAATATGTATACAATTTCGAGAATATATTATAAATAATGTACTTTTTCAGTCCTGGTGAATGTCTAAATGTTTCAAAATTGTACTGTTCATATATAAAATACAATAACTATTTTTTTCATTCGTAAAATTAACTTTATTAAAGCATAAATAATTTCTTAATAAGGAGATTTTTCACGAAAATAGGGAAGTATATTCTTTTAATAAAATAATATGAATACTACATTAAATTCAATTTAAAACGCTTCAGATTCGTAATATTTGAAGAAAAGTATTGCATTTTCAACAATATAAGTGCATCATCAAACAAATAATAGAATTTGTAATTAAAGATGATAGTTTTTCAAGCAAATAGTTACATTTCCAACTAAAAAAAAAATGTCAACCAATCCTTGAATAGTTAAATTATCAGTTCAAAAATTAATTTCAATCGAAAAGAAAAATGAATTTTCAACAAAATAATGAAATTTTTAATCAAAGTGACAAATTTTCAAGTGAAATGATGAATCTTCAACTGGAATAGTTGAATTTTATTATATAAAAAAAATTATTTTCCATCAAGAAAGACGAAATTTCAACAAATCACAATAATTTTAAACCAAAAAATTAAAAATTTTAAGCAAAAATTGAATAGGTAAATTTGTAGCTAAAAATTAATTTTCAACTAAAGGGATGATTTTTTAACTAAAGTGATGGATTATTTCACTCAATTAGTTAAATTTTTGGATAAAAAATTTATTTTTTAACTAAAAAACGAATTTTCAAAAAAATACTTAAATTTTTAACTGGAATGGTTTAATTGTCAGCTTGAAAGATTAATTTTCAGACAAGAAAACTAACTTTTAGCAAATTTGTTCAATTTTCTGTCGAAGAGATAATTTTTCAGTTGAAATTATGAATATTTAAATAACAAAATTATTTACAAAAAAAGTTTAACTTGAACCAAATAGTTTAATTTTCAACCAAAGAGATGAATTTGCAACTAAAATAATGAATTTTCAACAGGAATAGTTGCGTTTTTAACCAAAAAGAGTAATTTTCTGACAAGAAAGGGAATAAAACTGCAACTAAACAGTTGAATTTTGAAGCAAAAAGATAAACTTTCAACGAAAAAGATTAAAATAATATTCTATGAAGATGATTAATTTTATACCAAAATGGACAAATTTTCAACTAAAATTCAAAGCTACTCTTAAAAAACAAAAAACGTCATATCATTTTTGAATTACAATTTAAAACAAATTTAATCATGCTCTCGAAAATATTCCCTGACATTTCCAAGTTTTTCCCGGTGTATAAAAATTTCTCGAAAATTCCAAGTTTTCCAAGTAAATAGACATCCTGAAATTACTTATGCCCAGTAAAATTATTGATTTGCATCTACCTGACGATAATCGTTTTTTCAGGATCAATTTGTTCCTCAGTTTCTAAACGCACAAGAGGAAATGGTATTTTTGAAATTATAGACAACCATATGAGCAACACATATCGAGTTTCCCATGTTTCTATGTCAGTTGTATCTTGCTTTTCCAGCATTCGTAAAACGGGTAAAAGATCCATGACCTAAAAAGAATGAAGTACACATTTATATGTTTTTATGTAAATTTGTAGTGTATACGTTCATAAAATATTTATCATCATTCTGAAGAAACAGCAAGCCTTCAATGTATGGTTTTAGCAATAATTTTAATTTGTGAATATAGTAGTTTAGATCTTTAATATTTTCGAATAAAGATATCCAAAAACCGTTGTTTAGTGACCGCTAAACTTAATTTTCAAAATTCCCTGATTTTTCCTTGACTAATTTTTCATTTTCGCTGACCATTAATATTAAGATACCCGCATTCCAATCTTATAATATACTTAATACAGATTATTTTAAAAACGGAATATAACAATATTTCGGATATAAATTAAAATTGTTAAATTTATTTATTTTAAACAAAAAAATGACTTTTCTACAATAAAAAATGATTCTTTTAACAAAACACTTGAATTTTCCACAAAATAATTAAATTTTAAACAAAATAATTGAATTTTATACCTAAAAAGATGAATTCTCAATAAAAAAATGTAATAGTTTATATTTAAACCAAAAAAGATTAAATTTCATTTGCAAAAGTAATTTTGAAACCAAAATCACGAATCTTCAACAAATAAAGATTAATCAGTAACGAAATAAAAAAAATGATAACCTAAATTGTTGAACCTCCAATTAAAAAAAAAATTCTATAAAGTTCCACTTTTATCCAGGCAGAGGAATTTTCAATTAAAAATATACCAAAGAGATGAATTTTCAACTAAGAATATGAATCTTAAACAAAAAAATTAATTTTTACAAAGTGGTTCAACAAAATTTGTCAAACAAAATAATTGAATTCTCAAGCATTTTTACCCAAGAAAGATGAAATTTCTACTTAAACAGATGAATTTTTAAATCAAAAAGACAAATTTAACAAAAGTTTATTTTACATCAAAAATGATTTTAGCTGATTTTTTAACACCGAAATATGAATTTTATTAAAAAAGTACATTTTCTACAAAATAGCTGAATTTTCAAAAAAACAATTGAATTATCAACCAAAAAGGTTGATTTTTTAACAACATTGTTAAATTGTCAACCAAACAGTTGCATTTTTATCAAAAAAATATATAAATTCAACTAAAATAGATTAATTTTTAATTAAAAAGACAAATGAAAAAAAAGTGGAATTTTCAACGAAAAAGGATGATTTTTGAACAAAATTGACGAATTTTCTAATAAATAATAAAATTTATAACTAAAAAGATCATTTTCAGGAGGAAGCAGCTGCAAAAAAAACATAAATACTAGGTAAATAAATCACTAAAAAGTATATTATATCACAGTTACCGCAAAACTTAATATTAAAAATACCCTAATTTTTCCCTGGCCAATATTTCATTTTCCCTGATCATTAATGTTCAAACACCAGAATATTAAACTTGAAAAATTGGAATCTAAAATATTTTATAAACAAAATAAAACAATTTCAAATTAAAATTGAAGGTTTGCAAATTATTTTGCATTAATAATGTGAATAATTTTTTGTTGAATAAAAAAATTTAAAAGAATCATATTCATAAGACTTTAAAACAATTAAAACTAGATTTAAAAAAATTTCAAATCAGTTGGACACAAATGTTGAAATCTTAAAAAAAAATTGATTTCAGTAAAATGGGAGTGAATTTAGAGAAATTAAAGGAAAATGAGAATAATTCGATGATATTCATAAAAGTTCACGGTGAATTAAACAAATTCAAGCGAATTGAAAGTAATTTAAAACTATAAAAAAATTCAAGGGAATTCAAAGGATATAATGGTATGCCTAAGAATTTAAGGGCACAGTTTCCAGGATTGTGTACGGCCGGCCGTACGCATATCCTCAGCCTAAAAAAATGAAAAAATCTATTGAATTGAGAAGAATCCAGTGAATTAAAAACATTTCAAGTGAATTACAAAAATTCAAGACAATTCTAAAATATTAAAAAAGAATTAAACGGTATTCAGGATGCATTAATAAGTATTCAGGATAAATTCCAAACAAATTCAAATGAATTGCAAAAAATATTTAAGAATTTATTAAAATATTTAGAATTTCCCTGAAATTTAGGAACCTTGAATTTTTTTAACTCCTGAAAATTCGTTGGCTCTTTGAAAATTACCATAAAATATTTTTAATCCTTTTTAATCTTTTGAAATCCCTTGAAACTTTTGAAAACTCTTGAGAATTCCTTGCAATTTTGAAAAATACCTTAAAATCTTTAAAATTCGTTGAAATCCCTTCCAATTATTGAAATCTATTAGAATTTCTTAGGAATATTGTAAAATACCATAAAATATTTAAAGTCCTTTAAAACCTTTTTAAATCCCTTTACACTTTTTAAAGCTCTTGGAATTTCTTTCATATTATTAAAAATACCCTGAAGTCTTTCAAATCCTTTGAAATAACTTCAAATTATTGAAATCTATTAAAAATGCCTTTAGATATTTAAAATTCTATAAAATCTGCTGTCCCTTTAAATTATTTTAAGTTCTTGACAATTTCCTGGATATTAAAAAATAACCTAAAATATTGGAAACCCTTTGAAATCGTTTGAAATATCTTGAAACTTTTTAAAGCTCTTAAAAATACCCTAAAATCTTTCGAACACTTTGGAAGAATTTTAAACTATGGAAATATATTAAAAATACCCTTAGATGTTTAAAATCCTTTAAGATCCCTTACAATTTCCTAAAGTCCTAGAAAATTCCTGGGATTTATTAAAAATAACCGCAAATGTTGCAAATCCTTTGAAATACTTAAAAATCTCTTGAGACTTTTTAAAGATCTTAAAAATACCCGAAAACCTGTCAAATTCTTTGAAATCTCTATCAAATATTAAAAGCAATTCAAAATTCCTTCTTGTTATTAAAAATGCCCTAAAATCTTTTAAATTCTTTGGAATCACTTCAAATTATTAAAACTTATTAAAAATAACCAAAAATATTTCAAATCTTCTAAAATCTTTTGGAATCCCTTAACATTTTTTTCGAACTGTTGAAAATTCCTTGAAACTTTTTTACAATAATTTAAAATCATTAGAAATCTCTTTAAAACATTATAAACTTCTTTAAAATTTTTTGGAATTTAGAAAAATACTCTAAAATCTTTGAAATCATTTAATATCTTTTCAAATTCTTTAAAAACTTCCATAAAACTTTTTAGGTTGTTGACAATTTCTTGGATCCTTTAAAAATAACTTAAAATATTTGAAATGCTTTAAAATCTTTGAAAATACTTTTAAAGCTCTTGAAAATTTCTTATAATCTTGAAAAATAATCTAAAATCCTCCAGATGCTTAAGATCATTTGAAATTATGGAAATATATAAAAAATACTCTAAGATATTTAAAAAAATTTTATCACTTCCAATTTTTTTAAGCTGTTGAAAATTCTTGGATCTTTTAAAAATAACCGTAAATTTTTAGAAAATGTCATCAATTTATATTAAAAATTTAATTAGTTTTAAAGGATTTGAAATATCTTAGGGTACTTTTAATAGATTTCAATAATTTGAAATGATTTAAAAATATTTCATCGATTTGAAATGATTTCAAACCATTTTAAAGATTGTAGGGTATTTAAAAAAAAATCCATTGAATTTTTAATTGCTTTCAATAATTGGAAGGGGTTCCAAAGTATTTAAAGAATTTCAAAATATTTTTAAAAATTCCCAGAAATTTTCAAGAGCATTCAAAAGTTTCAAAGGATTTCAAAAGATTTCCAATATTTTGCGTTATTTTTTAAATATATATATTTATTTATATGTGAAATCCTTTTAAATCTTTTAAAATCCTTATAAAGGTTTTAAATGTCTTGAAAATTCCTTATAATTTTGAAAAAATATTCCAAAATCTTCCATGTGCTTCAGATCATTTTAAGTTATGAAAATATATTAAAAATACCCCCAAGATATTTTTAAAAATTTGTAATCACTTCCAACTTTTTTAAGCTGTTGAAATATCGTCGATCTTTTAAAAATAACCAAAAATGTAATTAATTTATATTAAAACTTTAATAAATTTTAAAGGATTTTAAATAGCTTAAGGTACTTTCAATAAATTTCAATAATTTGAAAGATTTACAAATATTTATAAAATTCCGCGAAATTTGCATAATTATAATTTTTCTTGAAACATTTTTGACGGACTTAAAACGCGTCTTATATCAATTCCCTGACTTTTTCAATTTTTTTTTTCAAACCTCCTGATTTTTTTCTGACCTGCGTCTACTTTGGCATTTGGAAAATTTGCATATAGAATATTCCGTTTGTTTAATAAAAAAAAAAATTACTCACTTCGTGCGGAAGATACGTAACAATCTTCTTGTAAGTTTTGACGGACATGAGAATGTACAGATATTTAAAAACATTGTGCTTAATATTCTCATGAATATTTTCATCCTTAACAATCTCCAGCATAGGCCCCAGAATATTTTCCAGATGTGGATCCAGGAGATGAGGTTGATCCTGATACTGCGTCAAAATATATTTGAACTGCTCCCTGTTTTTTTCCACAGCTCGAAAAGGCAAATCAGCCACTCTCAGTTCTTTAATGAGCGCATTAACTTCTTCGATTTCCTTAAAAGCATTAAAACCACAGCCGATACTGTCCGGGTCCGGACCTTCGCTTAGAACCATCGTGATATATTACTTTCCTCACTTTTACTTTTACACACAAAGATAACCTCAAAATCACAATCTCATTCCTGATTTATCTCCCAGTGTCTTTTGTATCTTTCAATCACTCGTAAATTTAAGACGCGAATCCAAACTACATCAGAATTCCGAAAAAAAAGAAACACATGCCTTGATTTGACATCTAACGAGCTAAAAGTGACAAGGTGAAAGTTATTGTCAACCTCAGGCCGATCCTTGTTTTATTTTCACTATTCTCAGTGATAAAAACACAAATTTGATCGGATAATATACACACAGTGGAAATAGACTTCTATTTTGTTAACATTTGGATGATTTGTGCGAATCGTAGAACATTTAACACGCCATCAACATCAACAATGTCGCAAAAAGTCGCAAACAAGAGAAGAGCAGACGACAAGTTCCAACATGGAGGCTTCGCTTTCACTTTGTTTCTGTAATTATCAATATTTTGAAGTAAATTTATTCTGTAGAGTACGAAAAATAGTGATGAAGTTAAAGCCAAAATTCGTTTTATTTTATCGATATAAATTATGACAATTCTGTCAAGTAGAGCGAAAAAAGAGAAGTCTCAAAATCTCAATAATGAACTAGTTATAATTTTGGCCAACGTTAGCGCTAGTGTGCCGCATATAGAAACCTGGCAACAGTGACAACGTCGCAGTGTCACAAAAAAGCAAAAAAGTTGAACATTTATGTTTATCGCTTTTTGAGTTGGAGCAACAAATAGTCGGATTTGTGGGGTAAAATGCAATGAACAAATATTTATTTTATACTTCACGCATGCACTTTTGAACACTTTATAACAAAACTGATTAGAAGTTCTCTTAATTTTTCGTTGCTTCTATTTTCTGATGATTGAACTCTATACTAAAAAGCGAATGGGCCACAATCATTTCACTTTTTCAAGGTAATAGAATGTAAAACTTGTTTAAAATTTCGCCAAACACTCTAATTTTATACATATTTTTTTCAATGCATTATAAGTTTAAAAAATTCTTACAATTGAAAATTGCTCATAATATAGGTTAGGAATGAAAATACATAATTTTCTTCTCGCGAATAAAAGTACTCTGAGATTTCTACACTATAAAATATTTATCTATAGCAATTTATGTGTCAGTGAATACAATCTCTTTTTGCCTTTTCATTCTAACCTTGTGTCTTGTTTATTTTGTATTACATATAGATTAACATTGTTTAAATTCAAAATTTTTACGATTTTTTTATAAATTTCTGAATATTGCTAAGCTGTCGAATTTTAAAATATATCAATTTTGTTAATTTAGTCGCTATTACAATATAACAATATATATAGTCACCTCTTTTAGGACTTCCTTTCTACTTATATCTTACGATAAATCTGTGTAGCAATTTGACTGAGAATTTAATTAAAACCTCGAGGATTTACTTCTGATCCCAGTAAAATTCAAGTTATAATTATTTCAATAATTGTGTTCAATTTAGAAAAGTGATTTCTACTTTGTCTACAGTCGCAGATTTTTCGGATTATCTCAGTTTTCTTTAATTAAATCATAATTTATTATTGAGTGTTTATTATTTTCCATTATAAGAAAAACCTTTTGCAATTTTTTGTCCGTGCGATTATTTTTGGCTACTTTAAGTTTGATAATCAAATTAATGACATTTCAAAAATTCAAAAACAATCATTTTCTCAATTTTTCAAAAAATGGATTTATCACGTTTTATTCGCTTACTCCTAATTTATCCTGACTTGGAACAGGGAATTAGAGAAAATAGTTATCGTTTTTATTTTAGGATAAGGAGTTTCTGTAAATAAATATAATTTCACATTTTAATGTAAAATTCATTTCTGGTTAAAATGTAACTACTGTGTTAAAAGTCAACGTTTTTAACTACAAATTGAACTATTCCTTTTAGAAAATTAAACTATTTTGCTGAAAATCCGTTTTTTTTTTTGGTAAAGAATAATATTTTCAACAGAAGTTTAACCATTCTATTTTTGGTTGAATGTGTATATTTTTTGGATGAAAATTCAAATACTAAATCATTGTATAAAATTAATCTTTATAGTTGAAAATTCATCTTTTTGGCATAAAACTGAACTATTTCAGTTGCAGATTCATCATTTTTGTTAAAAATTCATCAGTTTGGTTGAAAATTAATTCCTTTAACTGAACATTTTAATGTACATTTTTGGCCGAATATCGACAATTTTTCGTCTAAAACTTCAAAAATTTCACTTTTCATTTTGAAAATTCAACTATTTCGTTAAAAATGAATATATTTGGTTAAAAATCGATTTTTTAGAAGATAATTTTCTTTTTATTTCCAAGTTAATCTTATTGTTTAAAAGTTCTTCTTTTCGGCTGAAAATTCAAGTATTCCAGTTAAATATTTACAATTTTAATTAAAAATTCATCTTTTAGATTATAAATAAAATTACTCGGTTGAAAGTTAAACTTTTTTGTTGAAAATTAATTTTTTTCAATCAAATAGATTGAAAATTTCTTTTTTCTTTGGATGAAGTGAAATATAGTTTGCCAAATATTTAACCATTTTCTTGAAACTTTTTTTCTTTAAGATAATTATTTTTTTAGACTAAAAATTTAACTATTAATTCTCTGGAATATTCCATAATGTTAGTTAAAAATTTATCTTTTTGTTTGAACATTCATTCATTCATTAAATACCAATTTAATTATTCAATTTATAGTAGAAAAATTATCTTTTTCATGTGAAAATTCATCTTTATGGTTTGAAATTCAACTATTTCAGTTAAAGATTAAAAATTTTATTTGAAAATTCATCACTTTTTTGAAAATGTAATATTCTTAAAATTAGCTTTTGGTTGTTGTTGAAAGTTACTTTTTTGTAGAAAATAATTTTTTAACTAAAAATGTAATTTATTTTAATATAATATTCCATAGTTTTAATTGAATTGAATTCCATTTTTGTTAAAAAAATATATATTTTTTAGTGCAAAATTTACATATTTGTTTCGAAATTCATTTATTTAGCAATTTTTTCTCTGTTGTGTTAAATGATATTTAGAATGAACGTTGTGAATTTAAAAAAATATTTGCGTTTAGCAGCAAGTATAAATATGTTACTTTTAGTTGATTCGGAGAATTGACAAAGTTGACCGAGCAATGACCGTAATTTGAAATCGTTCGCCGAATCGCCACCCTGTAAATAATCAAATAAATTGTTCACTTCTTAAATATACGAATAGAAAATTTGAATGAAAGATTATTTCAATTTAATCATTAGGGTGGTCCAGCATTTTTCAAATGATCATGCATATCGCACCCAAATTTGTTCGAATCCACACAAAAATTTATGTTTGTTTTTCTTATTCTACCCTATATTCAGTCAAGGTCCTTAAAGTACCGTATTTTAAAGATTTTATCCCTATGGTATCCTATTTGCAGCCCATAATAGAACTTTAAAAAAATTACAATTCAATCAAGACTTCCAAGATTCGGGTATTTTGAAGAAGAAAAATCAAGAATCAAGTCATTTCTGTTCGAAGTAACTGTAAAAAATAATCAGAACTGCCACCCCGTGAACAAAATCACTATTAGTCACTTTTTTCTCATATCTCTCTTTAAAATTAAACGAATCACATTTGTCACTTTTCTTTCAATGAATTAAATCATGGGTTATTCACTATTAAATTCAGGCCTGTACTCATTTCTAAATTGTCTTGAATTTTTTTGGAAATATTTCGGAATATTTTAAAAGATTCTAAGAAACTTTTATTATATATGAGGGTATTTTTGAAACTTCTAAGGTATTTCAAGAACTTTTAAGTTGAAATATTTTAGTGATTTTTAAAAGATACCAAGGAATTATAAATTAATTTAAATAATTTGAATTTATTTTAAAGCGTTCGAAATATTTTAGGATAAAGAGTTTTCTGGACTTTCTGAAGATGAAACGAATTTACAGGTCCTGTATGGTTTTAGGATATTTTAAAAGATTTTACAGGATTTTATAAGATTTCCGAGGGTTTCAACGATTTTAAGGATTTTTCTATCTCTCAAAGAATTTATTCACGAGAAGTGAAGTATTTTGTATGGTTTGTACTATTTCGAGCTACCACTAAATATTTTAAAGATTTTAGGGCATTAAAAAAAATTCCAAGGAATTTTTGATTGCTTTTAATGATTGGAAATAATTTTAAAGAATTTAAGAAATTTTGGGGTATGTTGAAAATTGCTTTATTTAAAAAATTTCGATGGATTTAAATTATCTTACGTTATCTTTAATACATTTCCAAGTTTTGAAGTAATGATTGCAGAGAATTTGAAAGATTTTTAAGTGTTTTCAATAATTCTAAAGAATTTTCAAGAGCTTTCAAAAATTTCAAGGGATTTTAAAAGATGTTTAACAGTTAAAATAATTGTAATTGATTTCAAAAGATTCTAAAGGATTTAAAAAATCTTAGGGCATTTAAAAAAAAAATCCAAGGAATTTTCAAGAGTTTAATCAAAATTCGAAGGATTTTAAAGAATTTAAAATATATTAGGATATTGTATTTTTAATACATTTCAATAATTTGAAGGTATCGTAAAGAATTTTGAAGATTTTAGGCCCTTTTTTAAATCCCAAGGAGTTTTCAAAAGCTTACTAAATTTAAAAGCACTTTCAAAAGATTTTAAAAGATTGTAAATATCTTAGGGTATTTTAAATATATTACTATAATTTAAAGTGATTCCAAAGGATTTTAAAGATTTTACGGTATTTTTAAGAGCTTTAAGAAGTTTTTAAATATTTAAAATGATTTCAAAGAATTTAAAACATTTTACGGTACTTTTAAAGGGTTGAAGGAATTTTCAAGAGCTTTAGAAAATGTCAAGGAATTTTAAAAGATTTAAAATTATATGGAATATCTTAGGGTATTTTTAATATATTCCAATAATTTGAAGGGATTTTAAAGAATGTAGGCTATTTCAACAGCTTTAAGAAATATTAAAGGGTTTCGAAAGAGTCCAAAAGATTATAAATATTTGAGGGTATTTTAAAAGTTTTCAAAGAATTTTTTATAGATTTCAATAATGTGATAGTATTCTAAAGAAAACTTTCAAGGAATTCTAAAGAACTCTAATGAGTTTCAAACAATCTGAAATATTTTAGAGAATTTAAAAATATTCCAAGGCATTTTTAAAAGATTGCAAAATTGCTAAGGAATTTCCAAGGATTTGAATGATTTTGACGGATTTAAACACATTTTCATGGGGTGTTAAAGAATTTTCTGAAACTCCGGAAGATATTGAGCGATCTTATGAGCTCTGTAAGGTTTTATAGTAAGATATTTTAAAAGTATCTCAAAAATCTTATAAATGCTAGAAATTTGCAGGATTTTCTGACCTTTTCAGTTTTTCTTTTAGTTTTTAGTCAGGACCCAATAATAAATTTTAATATTAATTTAAACAACAAGGCTCAGTAACTACTTTAGGAAAAATTTTCATTTCATATGGTCCATGTAGAAAATTTGAAGAATTTTTTAAATATATATTTCATTTCAGAAGTGTACATTCACAAAAAAGGAAGAGATTGTTTAATAATTCATTCTCTATTGTTTATTCATTTTTTCTTTATAAGTAAAAACGAAAGAAACTTTCTAGCATTATTCAAAGAGGGTATGATTAAAAAACAGAAATTGTTTAAGAAATTATTTCTGTTTAATATAATTTATTGTTGTCTCACTCTAACTGAAAAGTTTATTTTCTCAGATAATATTATCTAGCATTACTGTAGCATTATTATCTAGCATTACTGTAGAAGATAGTTATGAAAAAAATGTTTTAAAAAATTATGTTTGTTAAATTGCATACATTTTTACTACACTTTAAGTGAAAATTAGACAAAAAGTAGAAAAACTCAAAAAAAGCGCAACTTTGTAGCAGTGTTATAAGAAAATATGATTAATAAATAATAATAAAATGTTTAAAGTTCAGACAACTGAATCTTTCTAGTTTTATTTTAAGAGAAAAATTCTATTAACAATAACAAATTGTTTAAAAAATTTATTTAAACATCTTATTACCAGTAAAAAGCAGTATATTATGTATTAGAAACAATTTGTAAACAAAAAACGCAAAACGATCATTCATGGCGTTGCGGAACCTTAAAATATAATTTTTTTTTCGAAAAAAACGCATATTTTGTGGGTTTGACAAAATTTTGTTGTGATATGCATGAAATTCGAGAAAAAAAATCCCAATGCATTCAACAAAATATCTTAGTATCAAGGATGGAACTTAAGAAGAAATAATAATAAAAATTCATAATCTAACTAAAAAGTTAAAAATAATTTAATTAAACATTACTTTCAGATGCTGTAAAATAAAAATCAGGTACGCTCGTTTAAAGTAGACCAAGCCCTTTGGGCAAAATCCATTAAAATGTCCCCAGTACCTTTGGAAGGCCACCAAACTCCTGTGGCAAATAATATACCACAGGAGGGAAATCGTGGAGGTTCCATTTCACTCGGGATGCTAATTGACTTCATTATTCAAAGGACGTATCATGAACTGACAGTTCTTGCTGAATTGTAAGTAACTTATTCTTTATTTATTATGTGTCTTCTTAGGTGTCGTGCATAAATTACGTACATTTTATTTGTAGCGTGAGGGTGGGGGGGGGGGGGGATCAGTAATTTTTCTATGTTATCTTAAAATCTTACATGAAAGAATACGTGCTCAAAACTATTTCTTAAACAAGATGTTTTTAAGTCTACGAACAAATAGAAAAAAATATTAAATTCTTTCTTATTTTTCCATTATTCTTCTATGCTCTTCGTTTTTCTTCATTTTCTCAATTCCTGGTTATTTTCCTTATATTACTCACCTCAGCTATCTCTTTTTCTGCTTTTTACTTTTTTTTATTAATATTTCCATCGCCTCGTTTCCTAAGCCAGCTACATTCCAATAGAAAATCCTTAATTTTTTTCCTTCTTTCCAATCTTATCTTTTTTCGAGAGATTTTGTTACGATTTGTTACGGAAGGGGAAGGGTGCCCTTCACTTATGTGCGTAATTTTTGCAATTTCGGAAAAACTTTCTCCTGAAGATTATCTTTTTAATTGTAAATTTTTATTATTCGGTTGAAAATTTAACAATTTTCTTTAACAGGCTTCCTTTTTTTCTTTTTCATTTAAAAGTTCATTCTTTTAGTAGAAATATTGCATCTTTTTTTGAGGATAATTTAACTCTTTTCTTTAACATTTGTCTTTTTGATCAAGAAGTTTACCTGTTTTAATAGAATTTTCATTTCTCTTGGACAAAAATGCAACTGTTTGGTTGAAAATAACAATCCTGGTAAAAAGTCATACTTTTTGGTTAAAAATTAAATTTTTGAACAGACATTATCTTATTGTTTATCATTCTTATTTTGGTGTTGGAAAGTGAACTGGAATCTTTCTTGGATGAAAACTTAACTTTTTTAAAAAATTTATCTGTTTTAAAAGAAACTTCATCTTTCTTGAATAGAAATGCTTCTGTTGGGTTGAAAAGTCAACTCTTTTTTTAAAATTTGTCTTTTTTTTTAAATTAAAATATTTCGTAGGAAATGTACTTTTTGTTTAAATTTAATTCTTTTCTGTTGAAAAGTCAATTGAAATATTTTTTGGAAGAAAAATCAAGTATTTACAGTATATTTTACTTCATTTGTTTTTAAAGAAAATTCACCTATTTTCGATAAGAATGCAACTATTTGGATGAAAATTAAATAATTTAAAAAAAATTGGTCTTTTTGTGTTGAAAATTCAATTTTTTTCGTAGACACTTATTTCTTGTTAAAAAATTCATATTTTGATCGTGAATATATAAATGCAACTTTTTGTATAAAAAATATTCTTCTTTCTCTTTGCTTGAGTGTTTAACTATTATGTTTGAAAGATTTGGTTGAGTCACTGTGTTAAGGAATCATTTTGCTGTTGTTGAAGATTTATATTTTTATTTGAAAATTCATCTCTTCGGATGAAAGTTTAAATATTTTGTTAAAAATTCAACTACTTCAGCAAAAGTTAAAGTACATTGTTAAACATTTTCTTATGGAAGGCATGACTTTATTTGAAAATTTACATGTTTAGTGGAAAAGCCTTTTTTTGTTTAAAATTAGTTTTTTAATTGAAAATGTAACTTTCCCATTTTTTAAAGATTGATCCTTTTTAATTGGAAATTATCTTTTTTGGTAGAAAAAATAATTTTCTTGGTTTGAAATTTCATTTTTGTTGGGTAAAAATGCTTAATTGACGTGAAAAATTAATTTTTGGATGAAAAGTAATATTTTTTGTTTAAAAATTCGATATTTGTAGAGAAAATTCGTCTTTCTTTGGTTAGAAGGTTCAATAATTTAGATAAACTTTTATTTCTTTCTTGAGTAAAAAAATCTTTATTTGTTGAAAATTCGTGTTTTTTGTTTTAAACTTCTATTTTTTTTATATAACCTTTATCTTTTTTGATTGAAATATAAACTATCAAACTTTTTTGTTAAAAGTTTGTCTTTTTAGGTTAAAAATTCAAGTATTTTGTTAAAAAATCATTTTTTAGAGTAGAAGAGATTTTTTTTGTTTAAAATAAATTATTACATTTGAAAATTTTTAATTTGTATCTGAAATAATGGTTGATTCCGTTTATAAACCATTAAATGTTAAAAGTATTACAAGATTTAAATGCTGGTATTTGAATAGTAATGATCAAGGAAAATGAAAAATTATTAACAATAGCCAGAAAAAAATTACTGGAAACTAAAAATTACGTACAGAAATAGGGGGAGGAGGTAGGCATATTTTTTTATAGTTAGTTACAGATGGAGGGGGGGGGAGGGGCTAAGGAAGGGCCTAGAATCCGTTACATAATTTAAGTACGGCCCCTTGTAATTAACTTTAATCTCTCAGATTCGTGAACAACTGACAAAAATTTGATAAATTTTACATAAAATAATTTCAGATTGCCTAGAAAATTGGATATGGAACGCAAAATTGAAATTTACAATTTTGCTGCAAGAACGAGACAATTGTTCGTACGTCTCTTGGCTTTAGTAAAATGGGCCAACAGTGCCTCGAAAGTCGACAAGTCAGCTGTAAGTTATAATACTTATAAAAAGAAGTTTAATAAAATTGGGTAGCGATTGTAAATATGATTTTATTTATTTTTTCAGAGAATCATGGCTTTTTGTGATAAGCAATCCCTCCTTTTTGTGGACACTGCAGATATGTTGGCAAGAATGGCGCGTGAAACTTTGGTTCATGCAAGGCTTCCAAATTTTCACATTCCTGCAGCTGTTGAAGTTTTGACAACTGGATCTTATAGTCGATTACCTGCTTGCATAAAAGTAATTGCTACTTATTCAGATCAATTAGATGTCTAAAGAAATTTTCAAATGCGGAATATTATAAAAATAAATTTTATTTGTAGGAAAGAATAGTACCTCCAGATCCTATAACTCCAGCAGAGAAGAAAAGCACTCTTCAAAGGCTAAATCAAGTTATTCAACATCGTCTCGTTACTGGAAATCTACTTCCTCAAATGAGAAATTTAAAGGTATTTTATCCATTCATAATTTGAAATGGTCTAGACTTCAAAATAAAAAATTCTATGCATTTTTGTTATTAATCGTAATAACAATATGTGATAACAAATAGATTTGAATGTTTATCCGTTTCCTAAATAGTTTTTGTCACGATATCTCACATCAATTTTATAAATAAAAATTTCCAAGCAAGTAGTTTTATTTCAGGATAAGACTGATTTCTAAATGTTTTTGTAAACATTATTGTAATTTATTAATTGTAAATAATTTTCTCATAATGGAAAATAATTATGTTTTTAACATTTTACTATCAATTTATAATTTGTAAACTTTTTGACACTTTCAGAGAGATGAGAAAAATAAGATTGTGGATAAATCACTAATAATAATAACTAAAATATCTGGGAAAATTGTAAATAATTTAGATTTCAAAATATTTCAAATAAAATGTAGATTTCTGAAAATTCCGCAAAAGAATGTTGAAGATTTTAAAGCAAAAAAGTTCAATTATGCATGATTAAAAAATTTAGAAAAAATCTAGTGAGTTTGTGAGATATTTAGAAGTTTCATTATGTAGAATCTTTTTTAAATGTTAGGAAAAACACGAATCATTTTGAGATATTTAGGTTTAGAAATTTGTGCAGAATTTGTGTCAAATTTGAGGAAAAATTCGAAACGTATTAAGAATTTTGAAAAGTTTTAAGAAAATAAAAAACTTTTCGTATGACTTCATGGAGAATTATTCAAATTATTTTTTATTTAAAAAGAAATAATTTTGAAAGAGTTAAAGATAATCTCAAAAAGTTTCAAAAGATTTCTTAAAAAAAGGTCCGAAAAATATGTAAGATTTCAAGGAAATTTTTTTACTTTGAAAGATTTTTCAAAACTACGAATAATCCGAGTAGGTTTAAGTAGATGTTTGAAACATTTTCTATTAGTAGAAATTTCAGCTTTTTGGTTAAAAATGCAATTTATTGGATGAAAATAAATCTGTTTTATTTGAAGTTTAAACATTTTTGTTGAAAATTCATCTTTTGTGGTTGAATTCAACTGTTTGGTTAAAAAATACATCTATTTAGTTGAAAGTTCAAGTATTTAGTTTAAAATGAACTTTTTGGTTGAAAAATCCTTTTTTTTTTTTAAAGTTTAATGTTTTTGGTTTTATGTTTTTTTTTTAAGATTTTCAAACAAACATTGAAAGTTTTGTAGGCATTTTTGAAAGGTTTTAAGAGAATAAAAACATTTTCTAAGATTCATAATATAATAATTTTCTAATATCACAAAATTTTAGACAAAATTCCAGTAAGTTTAAGAGATATTTAGAAGTTTTGGAAAGATTCAAAAATGTTTTAAAACTTGTGAAGATTTTTAAAAAATGTTGGTAGCTTTATATGACTGTATTTAATAATTTTGTTGAAAATTTTTCTTTTTTTTTATTGTTTGAAATCAAGTTTTTACTGAAAATTTAATTTTTCTATCTTGTGTCGTAAATTGATAGTTTTTAATTGAACATTTAAGTTTCTGGTTCAAAATTCATGTATTTTGTTGAAAATTCATTCTCTTTCTGGTTGAAAATTCGTGTTTTCTTGAACTATTTTGTTGATTTTTTTATTATTTTAAACTTAGAATTTAACTATTTCAATTGAATATTCCATCATTTTAGTTGAAAATTCATCTATATGGTTACATGTAAATTTCTGAACTAAAAACTAAACTGTTCAATTTTTTGCTGAAAAATTATCTATTTTATTTGAAATTGCGTGTTTTTGTAATATAAATCAATCTTTGTTAAAAATTTGAAAATGTAATTTTTTTATATTTATTATTTTAAAACTGAAAATGTAACTGCTCTAGCTGAATATTCCATAATTTTAGTTAGAAATAATCTTTTTGGTTGAAAAATATCTTTTTTAGTTAATAATTCATCTTTTTTGCTTTCATATTCAACTATTCCAGTTGAAAATTTATCTTTTTTGTTTAAAATGCAGCCACTGCAGTTAAAGCTTGATCATTTTATCTAAAAATGTCACTGTTTCAATTAAATATCTTATCAGTTAATTAAAAAATTCGTATATTTGGTTTAATATTATCTTTTTTATTTGAAAATTTATGGATTTGATTAAAAATTCATTATTTTAGTTGAAAATGTGTCCTTTTTGTTTAAATTCAACTATTCCAGTTGAAGCCTCATAATTTCATTTAAAAATTCACAGTTTCGTTAAAAATGGATCTTTTTAGTTGAAATTCATCTATTTGGTTAAAAAGTTGTCTTTTTTAGTTGGAAAATAAATTATTTTGTTAGAAATTCATGTATTTGGTTGAAAAAACTTTTTTTTTATAGAAAATTAATCTTCCTGTTCGAAAATTCTTCTTTTTATTGAAAATTTAAGAATTCCAATTAAATATTCATCAGTTTAGCTGAAAAGCTTTTTTTTGGGTGCAAGTTAAACTCTTTTAAAAAATTCATCTTTTTGTTTTAAAATTAATCTGTTCCAGTTGAATATTTACTATTTTAGTTAAGAATTCATCACGTTTGGTTTAAAATTTTTTTGTGGAAAATTAATTTTTTTAACTGAAAATTTAAACATTTGTTTAAAAATTGATATTTTTTCGTTTTCAAATCAACTCTTTGGGTGAGATTTCATATGTTTTGTTGAAAAATGGTCCTTTTGATTTTTTCAGCCTGCAATGAACCATTATAGACATTATTCGTATAAATATCAAGCAATTACAATTAAACTGTCATAATAAAATATTAGAAATTTTTTTTTGTAATTACACTTAAATAGTTAATCGATAATTAATTGCTAATACCAAAGACATTACAAATTATAAGTAAGAATTATTTACCAATTGTTTAAAGAAGCACCTTGTTTAAAAAACATCCTTTTTTAAAAAGCACCTTAGCCTAATTTTAAAAATTGTTTAAAATATTACAAATTTTGGCCAATGTTGATAATTTTACTTTCAGATTGACGCAGGAAGAGTGACTTTTCTCGTAGAACAGGAATTCTCGGTAGCCCTTACAGTTATGGGTGATGGACCATCGGTTCCCTGGCGTTTATTAGAATTAGAAATCTTAGTATCTGACCGAGAAACCGGGGATGGAAAAGCATTAGTCCATCCTCTGCAAACTCGATATGTGCATCAGGTTCGAACTTCTGATCATTCTTCATCTAAATTTGCATCTGACCGTTTCTGATTTAAAATAATTTTACGCAGACCTTAAAGTTTTAGATCAATTTTACATCTTTCATCTAAATTTAATTTTTTTTATCTGTAATCTTTAATTTAGGTGGTCCAAGTGAGACTCGCTGAAAGTGCAGATCCACTCTCGGAAGTCTATCACATTTTGCACTTTTTCTGCCAATCACTACAACTCGAAGTTTTGTATTCGCAAACTTTACGGTTAATCCGAGATAGATTGGACGACCATGTTCATGTGGACGAATACATGCCTGGAAAATGCCTTTCTGTTTCCTACTGGAGGTATTTACCTCTCATACTTGTTTACAGTTTTATAGGCACGTTATTCAAGTGTTTTTGCATCAATTTTACATTAAAACAAAACATATATATATAATTTTGCAGAGAATTGACGAGTAAAGATCCAAAATCAGAGCTGGGATATAAAATGACGATTCAAGTTGATCAACACGATCCTGCAAGGCCACTGTCTGTTATTCATGTTCCTTCGCTAGGCAGCAAAGTTTGTAGATTGATCTTTAAAATGAAAATAATTTTTTTTTTAATATATGGTATAAATCAATATTAAATTGTGGTTCCATTTTCTGAATAGGAATCGGAAATAGCAGACCGAGCTATCAGATCGGACCAACTTTCGATGGAATGTCTTCTCGTTCACACGATTTATGTTAGAACACGAAGCCGACTTTCTGATTTGAAACAGGAACTTCAATCAATGTTGAAGGATGTCGAATGTAAGCGAATCTAAAATAAATTATCTTAAAAATGAAACATAAATTAAAAATTGGTTTTATTTTCTTTTTTATTTATTTGCAGGTACACTTCAAGGATCTCCAGCTATTTTACAGATTCCAATTCTGCAACCTTGCCTGCGAGCAGAGCTGCTTTTGGTTACGGTCGACACTCACACTGGAATGCTTCAGTGCCACGTTCCTCAATATGATGCTCCTCTTGTTCCAGAACTTACATCTGCTCTTAATACGGATCATTCTCGTCTTCCGAATTTGATCTCGGAATTAAGGTGAGTCTTTTGTTATAATTTTTCAAAGTTATGTGTATTTATGTGCGCTGAGTGATGTACGATGGCGCTCGTGAAACGTTTTGTTTAGTAAATGTATTTAAGAATACGGGCAGTGAACTAATCAGACAGTTGGTGCACCGATCTGGCCGACTGACATTTGTATTTCAATGTATGGGAGAAAAGTATAAAATAATTTTTAAAATCTTGAAACTGTTTCCAGATTTTGACCGGAAATATTTTTTTTAGTAACTGAATCTCAGCATTCTGAGATTTCAAATTTTTATGTTCTATTGTAATTTATTTTATATTTTTATTAAATAATTTTCAGAATTTAAAAGTTTATAATTGTTCTTAATTATATAGAATTTTTAATTCTATACAATTTTTGTCAAAATTATGAATGATTTAAATATGTAATTCATCAGTTATGAGTATTAAAATAATTAATTGTATAATATTTTTTTTGCAGGTTTACAAAAAAAGTTTGGAACTCTTGAAGATAAAATTTTTTTTCATTAAAGTTATAAAAACTGAACTGTAAATTAAAATGCTTCAAGTGGAATTCTTTTGAATTTTAAACTTTTGAAATTAAAGTATGACATTTTTTTTTATTTAAATGCTCAATAAATAATTCTTAAACTTTTATAAATTGTACAATTCAAGGATCTAAAAAAATATAACAATTGACGCTATTATTTTCAATTCTCTAAATTAAAGAATGTACCAGCAAATTCATAGGTTTTCAAAATTATATCTTTTTAAGCAACTTTTAGTTAGAAACATTGAAAATTGAAAGATTAAATTTCTTCAACTAAACCCTTCTTCAATTATAAGTAAAATTATTTTTGTTTTAGGCCCTTACAAAAATTATTTTAATTTAAGATTTTTACAAAAATTAGAATTTTTTTCTATTTTAAATGTTCTCTTAAAATCATTATTTGAATAGAAAATCATTTTAAAATTTTCCAGGAATCTTAAGAAAATGTTTTTATCATCTTCAAACCTGTCAAAAACCTTAAACAATTAAAAAAAATGTTATTTCAAAATGTTAAAAAATCGACATTTTATTTTAAATTTGTTAGGAGGTTCTCAAATTTCAAATTATTTTTGAAATTCTTGTAAAAATTCAAAGTATTTTTTCAAATGATTCTAATTTTTTCTAACACTTTTATTAAATCCTGGAAAATTAAAAAAAAATCATTCAAAATGTCCAAAATTCAAATTCTAACTTTTCAAAAAGAAAGGATACTTTACAACGAAACTGTTGAATTTTTAACCCAAAAAGACGAATTTTGAGGAAAACCGTTGAACTTTTAACGAAAAATAAACTTTTTCACCAAATTATTGAATTTTCTACAAAGTAGATTATATTTTAACCAAAGAATTTAATTTTCAAACAAAAACATACAATTTTAACCGAGAAGATTAGTTTTCTACAAAGTATATTAATTCTTAACCATATAATTCAATTTTTAATCAGAAATATAAATTTTCAAACGAGCAGATTAATTTTCTACCATAAAAAGACGAATTAAAAAATAATCCATGCATTTTTAATCAGTTAGTTGAATTTTCGACTAAAAAGATAACTTGATCCAAACAGTTGAAATTTTAACACACAAAAAATACGTAAAAAAATTATTTTCAACTAAGCTGAATTTTCAAATAAAATAAAGAGTCTTCGGCTGGAAAAGTTAAATCTAAATTTTTAAAGTAAATATTAAACCAAAAAACTACGAATTTTCAACAGAATAATTAAACTTTCAACCCAAAAGAAATTTTCAACCAAAAAACTAAAATATTAATTTTTAACAAGTACGAATATCAACCAGGTAGTTGCATTTTTAATCAAGAAGATTAAGTTCTACCAAAAACGACCATTTTGAAACGAAATAGATTAATTTTCAACAAAGTAATTAAATTTTCGACCAAGTGGTTGAATTTTCAACTGAAAAAATAATAATCCAAATAACAGTTAATTTTTAACTAAAAAAGATGAATTTTCAACCAAAAATGAAATACTTAAAAAAAATGAATTTTCAGTAAAAAAACTTGTTTTGAACTGTATAGTTAAATTTTCAAGTGAAGTTATAAATCATTCATCCAGATAGTTAAATTTTCAATAAAAAAGGACGAATTTCCAAGAGAGCAATAGAATTTTCAAACAAAAAATGACTTTTTAACAAAACATTTTAATTTCCTACAAAGTAGATTAATTTTGCACTTTCGTTTTTTTTTATAACTATTCCGTTTTTTGTTACAAATGTATCTTTTTTAGTTGAAAATTCAAATATTTTGTGGAAAAAATCACTATTTGTTAAAAAATTAATCTGCTTTCTTGGAAACTAAACAATTTTGTTGAAAGGTATTTTTTGTAAAAAATTAATCTTCGTGATTGAAACTCCATCTATTTGATTAGAAATTAAACTATTTTGGTGAAAACTTTATCTTTTCATTTGAAAATCCTTTTTCGTTTTTTTTGTTAAAAATTAATTTTAGTTCAATTAAGAATTCAACTATTCCATTTTTTATTGTAAACGTATCTTAAAATTGATAATTCAAGTATTTGGTTAAAAATTCATTTATTTGATTTAAAATTGGTCTTTTTAGGTCGAAAATTAACCTTTTTGGCTGAAAATTCCACTAATTGATTAAAAGTTTCCCTGGATTATTAGAAATTCATTTGCTGGCTAGAGGTGCATAATATTAGTTAAAATTTCATCTCTCTGGTTGAAAATTTAACTATTTTATTAAAAATTAGATTTTTTATTTAAAATTAATTTTTTGAACTAAAAATTTTACAATTTCATTCTTGGTGAAAATTTGTCTTTCTTAATTGAAAATTCTTTTAGTTTGTTGAAATTTCGTTTTTTTTTGGTTTTTTTTTGGTAAAAAATTAATGTTCTTGCTTCAAAATTAATTTTCTTTGGGTGTAAACTTTACTATTTTTTTGGAAATTTCTTTTTTTTTTGTGGATAATTAATGCTTTAATTCAAAATGTATTTATTCTATTTTAGGTTTACAGTTGATTCTTTTTAGTTGGAAATTTAACTGTATTTGATAGAAAAAAAAACACTATTTGTTAAAGAATTAATCTAATTTTTTTTTGGAATTAAACAATTTTGTTTAAAGGTGTTCCTTTTGGTTGAAAATTTGTATTTTTTGTAGAAAATTAATCTTCTTGCTTAAAACTTCATCTTTTTTATTAGAAATTAAACTATTTTGGTGAAAACTTTATCTTTTTATTTAAAAATGATTTTCTTTTTTCTTAATTAAAAATGAATTTTATTTTAATTAAAAATGTAACTATTCCATTTTTTATTGTAAACGTATCTTATAATTGATAATTCAAGTATTTGGTTGAAAATTCATTTATTTTGTTTAAAATTGGTCTTTTCAGACTAAAATTCAACTAATTGATTGAAACTTGATCTGGTTTGTTAGAAATTTATTTTTTGGCTGCATATGAACAATTTTACTTGAAATTTTATCTCTTCGGTTGAAAATTCAACTATTTTATTAAAATTTCATTTTTTCAAATTTTAAATTCATTTTTTGAACAGAAAATTAAACTGTTCCATTTATAGTAGAAATATTATCCTTTTAGTTGAAAATTCAACTGTATGGTTTGAAATTGATCTTTTGCGGTCGAAAATTCAACAGCTTGGTTAAAAATGCATTTATTTTGTTGAAAATTGATCTTTTCCGTTAGAAAATTAATCTTATGGGCTAAAGTTCAACTATTTTGTTCAAAGTTAATTCCTTCTGTTGAAAATTCAACAGCTTTCTTAAGAAGCAATCATTTTTGGTTATAAATTCGCTTGAGAATTCAGATCAGAATTATTCTTAGGAAATCCAAAGTAATTCTGTATATAGCTGGAAGTTGTTTCCCCTCGTCCCGGGTAGTATAACGAGGATAATAGATTAATCGTATAATTATAAGAATATTGAAAATATGAATATGTATTCCAGGTATTGGATTACTCAGAGGCGATGTGAAAAGACTTTACAGCACTTGCCTGCTACACCTCATGAACGTCTGCCTCTACTTTTCCATGCAGATCATCCGATGTCGAAAATTAACAAGCATAGAATGTTTATCCAACTTCACAGACATCCTACGATAATTCTCGTTAGTTTCTTTGACAGTATTTTTTGATTTTATTCAGTGTTATTCGCATACTTCTAAAAATCGTTTGTCTGAAATTTTAGATCGTAACATTTAAGGAGAAGGAATCGTCGCCTTGCGAAATTGAATGTTCCTTTTACATGGCAGTCGTTAAACACAGTTCGATCGAAGGCGATCCGCACGATGATAGCATAGAGGCAGAGATTCCTAAAATGTATCTGAAAGTACAAAGCCTAATTGAATTCGACACTTTTGTAACAACGCACGGGCCATTTACGAGTGTCGATAGTGGTACGTAAAGAGACAAAAGGCGATTGTTGCAAAGTCCAAAAAAGAGATGTGTTTCCTTCTTTCGAATTTAAAGAAAAAAAGGAAAGGCTTGTAAATATGCTTTTGCAGGGTGTCTACCATATCTGAATAACCTGCATTACCTAGAATTGTAAGGGAACTTTTAGGTACCTAGGAAAACCTGGAAATGCCAGTGAATTTTTTTATTGTTTCAAACAGTGTGCCTACTTTTTTTTAAATTGCAATATGAAATCGAATAACAATTATTCTTTATTTTAAAAATAGCTTTATATGACTTTATTGAGCTATTTTGTTGAAAATTCGTACTTTTTTTGTTTGAAATTATGGGTTTCAACTAAAAATTAAATTATTCTACTTCTACTTCTACTTGAAAATCCAAGGATTTGTTTGCAGTTTTTTTATCTCTCTTGAATGAAAAATCTTTCTTAGTTGAAAATTCAACTCATGTTGAAAAATTGTATTTTGTGTTTGATTCAAACGTTTTTGATTGAAAATCAAAATATTTTCTGGTTGCAATTTCAACTACTACATCTTTCTTTCGTAAATTATTTGTTTAGGAATAAAAATTGAATTACTTGGTTGAAAGTTAAACTCTTTCGGTAAAAATAATAATTTTTTTAGTTTAAGATTCGTCATTTCAATTGAAAAGTCATGTTTAAAAATGATCTATTTTGTCGAAAATTCGTGTATTTTTGTTGTTCTTTGTTTGAAATTAAAGTTTTTAACTCAAAATCCAACTGTTTTACTTCTGGTTTAAAATTTATTCTTTCTTAGTTGAAAATTTAAGTATCTGATTCAAAATTCATATCTTTTGTTGAAAAGTCGTTCTTTTTGATAGAAAGTTAATATTCTTGGTAAAATATTTATCTTTTTACTTGAAAATTCAACGGTTTGCTTTCAGTTTTTTATCTCTCTTAACTAAAAAATCTTTCGTAGTTGAAAATTCAACTCATGTTGAAAACTTGTATTTTTTGTTTGATTTAAACTTTTTTGATTGCAGTATCAACTGCTACATCTTTCCTTCGTAAATTATCTTTTCAGGAATGAAAATTTAATTACATTTTAATTGAAAACTCATGTTTAAAAAGTAGCTATTTTGTTGAAAATTCGTGTTTTTTCAGTTGAAACTTGAACTATTTTGTTGAAATTTTTTTTAAAATAATTTTAAACTGAAAATGTAACTATTCATTTTTTGGAAGAGGATTTTTTTTAAAGCCGAAAATTCGTATGTTTTTGTAGAAATTAATCTTTTTGGTTAAAAATTCAACTATGACAATTAAAGGTTATCATTTTATTTGAAAATCCATCACTTTGTTTGAAAATTTAATTATTTTTTTTAAAGATTAAATGTTTCATTATATTAAATTATTTATCAGAATTTATTCTTAAAGATATAAAAATTTCATTGAATAAAAGTTCCTTATATTTTTTATTCTATAGTATTTTCGTTGAAATTTGTTCTATTTAACTGAAAATTTAACTATTAAATTTTGGGTTGACAATTTACATTTTTTTAGTTGGAAATTAATGTATTTTGTTGAAAATTTCTTGTTGTTGTAGAAATTACTTTTCTTGGTTTAAAATCTATTTTTTTTTTGTTGTGAAAATTCTCTTTTCGGTTGAAAACTCAACTATTCAATTTAAAGATTTATATTTTTAGTTAAAAAATTTTCTTTTTGTCTTAAAATTCAAATATATGTTTAAAAATTTGTTTTTCTTAGTTAAAATTTAACTATTCCTTTGAAAATTGATTTGTTTGTTTGTTGAAAATAAAATTACTTGGTTGAAATTAAAATCTTTTTGCTAAAAATTCTGTTTTTGTTGAAGTTTCGTCTATTCCAGTTGAAGATTCACCATTATAGCTAAAAATATAACGCTTTAGTTGATTTTTTTAATGGAAAATTAATTGTTTAAACTGAAAATTGAACTGTTGCATGTATGGTTGAAAACTGATTTTTCCTTGGTGAAAAACTCAACCATTTGGTTGAGAAATTAAACATTTGGCCGAAAAAGTCGTTTTTTCGGAAGAAAACTAATTTTTTTGTTAAAAAATTCAACTATTTTGTTAAAAATGCATCTATCTTGTTAAAAATGCTTAGGGACAAATTCAAGAAATGAGTAATTACGTTTCTAGTATTTTTTAATTATTAATTAATCGATGGTGCTAATATATTTAAGAATATCTTGTAATATAATTTGTCAAACCTTTTTAAATTAAACATATTAATTGAATCCCTAGAAACTGAAAAAAAAAATTATTTAAAATAAACTCGCGAAACTGTATACATATTCCGAGTCAATTGTTTAAAAAATTCAAAATATTTTAACAGCTTCGTACTATGACAAATGATACCTGGAAAAAACCTTTAGATATCTGAAAAAAAACCCTGGAATTGTCAGAGAATTTCTTTCCTGGATTTGAATAGACACCCTGTTTTGGTCTGAGTGAGGTTTTCCTTGCTTCTTCTTTCTTCTAACAATGACTAATTGATGTGTTTGGTTGTACATATTGACATTTCTGTGAACTAATTGAATTAACATCTGGCAACATTGTGATTGGTATCCGGTGTGGTGTTCGTCGTGCTATAGGGGATTAACGGGTGGATTTTTTAGGGAATAATGATCAAGATGGGGGGTGCATTACAGAAGTGGTGGAGAAAGGTTGCAACAAGCGAAGAAGTGGCACCACTGGCGGTAGAACTGATGCCGCTGGCAGTCCACAAAATAGAAGACCAAAACATCCCGCTTATTTTATCCCTGAATTAGCACACGTTGTGGCATTTTGCGACGAGCGAATACCGTTCGTTACACTTGCGCAGGAGGTGATTATTTTATTAAAATCATACATTTGATTCATCATTTTCATAGTTAGAAATTATTTTAAAATGTGTCAATAGCATGGGCCAAGCTCAATTATCAATTAAAATTTTTACTGTCTTTTGTAGCTTACAAAAAGAGAAATAGCGCACCAGGGACTGCAAGTGGAAGCACATGCCACTGCCCTAGTATTAAAACTTGTCCAGTTGCCGGCACCATCTCCGAATATTCCAACCAGTAGTGCTTGGCATGCCCTTCTCAAAAGATTGCTTAGCGTTGCAATACGAGTCCAGGCGAAAGGAATGGCCAAGACTTGGATGGCCGAGTTTGTCTTCTATGGAAGTCCTCTTTCTAGCAGTCATCCGAAAGAACAAGGTGAAGCTCCACGTATTTAATTAAGGGATTAAAATGATAAATTGTAGAATGGATGCGCCTTATCAGCGGATACAATTAGATACCTTTACCTTCCTTGAATTTTATGAATTCCTTGAATTTTCTGAATTCCTTAAATTTCATCTTAAAAATATTAAATTCTTCTGAGGATTCAAGGAATTTAGAAAATTTTTAGAAATGTAGAGATTTTAAGAGATTCAGAAGAATTCTATGAACTATGGGATTTCTGTGAGCACTTAGAGTTCTACAAACTACGATAGTTCTATGAATTTAATGAAAACTGACAATTCTATGCATTCAGGGAATTCCAAGGACTAAAAAAAATTCTAAATGCATTGAAATGATACAAGTAATTTAGAAGGATTCAAGAAATTTAGAATTTAATTCAATTAGATAAATCAAAGACAGAAGAAATTCAGAGAGTTTAAGTAATTTAGAGAACTTTACTTCGAATTCTAGGAGCTCCATGAATGAAACGAATTCAAGGAATTCTATGAACTCTGTGATTTTCTACGAACTTTGAGATTTCTCTGAATTTTTTTAATTAAGGAAATTTTAAGGAATTCAGGGAATTCCAAGGACATCAAATAAAGTAAGGAATTCCTTAGATTCTTCTAAATTTATAGTAATTCAAGAAATTTAGAAGAATTTAAGGAATTCAGAGAATTCAAGTAATGGAGAGAATTCAAGGTATTCAGGAAATGTAAAGAATTGAGAGAATTCAAGGAATGGTGTGAGTGTTATGATTTAAAGGAATTCTATGAATCCTGGGAATTCCAAGGAATACAAGGTACTTTCAAGGAATTCATAGAATTCCGCGGTTATGAAAATAATGCAGGGAATTAAGAGTAATTCAAGGAATTTAAAGGAGTTAAATTATTTATATGAATTTTATGATTCAAAGAAATTCTATGGATGTAGGGAATGACAATGAATGCATGTTATTTCAAGAAATTTATAGAATTACACAGACATCAAAATAATGCAAGGAATTCAGAGGAATTTAGAAAAATTTAAGTTATTCAGAGAATTCAAGTAATTCAGAGAATTTAAGGTATCTGGGGAATTCAAAGAATCTAGAGAATTGAAGGAATTATGTGAATTTTATTATTCAAAGGAATTCTGTGAATACGGGAAATTCAAGTAATTAAGAGAATTGAAGGTATTTTAGGGAATTCAAAGGACCCAAAGAATTCCCAGGATTCAAAAAACTTAAATAATTTAATGAATTATATGAATTCGAGGAATTTCGGGGAATGCGTGGAATTCCATGTCAAAAATTCAAGGAATTATATGAATCTTATGATTCAAGGGAATTTATGAATTCAGGGTATTCTTAGAAAATAATTCAAGGAATTATTTGAATCTTTTGATTCAAAGTAATTTTATGAATTTTGAGAATTCCAAAGAATTCATAGAATTACGCATACATCAAAATAATGCAAGGAATTCAGAGTAATTCAGGGCATTTAGCGAAATTCACGAAATTTAGAAGAATTTCAGGAAATTTAGAGGAATTCAAGAAATTTAGAAGAATTTAAGGAATTTAAAAATTTCTAGAAATTCAGAGTAATTTAGGAAATTTAAAGGAATTTAAGAAATGTAGAAGAATTCAAGGAATTCAGAGAATTCAATTACTTATATGCATTTTATGATTCAAATGAATTCAGGGAATTCCAAGAAATTAATGGAATTCAAAGGTTTGATATAAAAAAATGTATGAATCTAGTGAATTCCTAGAAAGATAGAGTAATTCAAGGAATTTAGAAGAAATCAAGAAATTTAGCAAAATCAAGGAATTCAGAAGAATTTAAGAAATTTAGATATTTTAAGAAATGTAGAGAGCCTTATTTTGAATTCCATGACTAGCACTAATTCAAGGAATTCTATGAGGATTCCGAGGAGTTCAAGGAATTTCAAAGGCATCAAAATAATGCAAGGAATTTACAGTAATTCAGGGATTTTGGAAGAATTCAAAGAATTGAGAGAATTCAAGGAATCGAGAGAATTCAAGGAATTTAGAATAATTAAAAGAATTCAGACAGTTTAAGGAACTTATAAATTCAGAAAGATTAGGGAATTTAATGACTTTATTTTAAATTCCATGTATTGCGCGAATTCAAATAATTCAATGAACTCCGGGAGTTCTATGAAATCTGGAGATTATATAAACTCTGAGAGTTCTTTAAAATCCGACAGTTCTATAAACTCCGGGAATTTTATGAATTTAAGGAATTCTCTGTATTTAGAGAATTCCAAGGAGTTCCTAAAATTCTAAATACACCACAAAAATGCAAAAAATTCCGAGTAATCCAGTTAAATTAAGAAATTGAGAGAGCTTAAGGAATTTATAATTATTCAGATAACTATGAACTATGAATTTAAGGAAAACTCTGAATTCCGGGAATTGCAAGGAATTCATAGAATTTGAAAGAAACCAGAAAAATGCACATAATTTAGAGTAATTCAGGGAATTTATACGAATTTATAAGAATTTAAGGAATTTAACAAATTTAAGAACTTTTGAGAATTCAAGGAATTTAGATGAATCAAAGAATTTAGAAGAATTTAAGAAATTCCGAGATTTGGCATTTAGAAGAATAAAAAAAATTCGGACATGAATTTCAAGGATTTTAACGAAGTTATAGAATTTAAAATAATTCAAAAGAGATTAAAAACATTTGAAGTAATTCAAAAAAATTCAAATAATTTAAAGAATTCGAAAGAAGTCCAAGAAATTTAATGGGAATTCAAGGAGTTTGAAAAATGTGGTTAGTTTTTATGACCAACGCCAACTTTTTTCTTCATATTTGAAAGACAGAAAACATCCACCGCGTTAAAAGTAGTACTGCTGTCCCATGGACAAAACTGATAATTAAACTGAATGTATTTTTAAGTTTAAAAATCTTATTTCGGATCACAGCAATACACTGTAAATTTATCTTGCATTTAAAAAATATTTGTCGGTGGTTTAAAAAAACAATTTTCACTTTAGGTTTGCGAAGGCCAGTTTACTTCCAGTACGAAATGCTGACAGCAGAGAATGTAAATCGCACGGTCGACTCGCTTTTGAACGATTGGGCCCAAATCGTTCATTTGTATACGATTGTTCACGACCTTGCCGAATACTTCAAGATGGGTGAGAAAGATAATTATAAATTAAATGCAAACAACTTTAAAAAAACATTTGGAACTACAGGAATTTTAAAGGCCCTAAATTTAAACAACAATTGAAATTTAATAAGTGTACACATTTTTCAGAAAAGTACAATCTCCGGAGCATGGTGACAATCAAGTCGTACAGCTACAGTAAATTGGTTATCGCCTACGGCGCGAATCGTGGTACGACTGTTTCTGTTCAGTGGAGCATAAAAGACAAAGCCTTCAAGTTGATTTTCGGTAAAAGCGCATCAAACACAAACATGAACGCGCACTCGCTAATGAAGGAGCAGCTCGAGGCGCATTTGAACCAACACCGAAATCTGGCTCAAATTATTCATATTCTAAACGAAACTCTTCAACCTCTGACCTCCATCAGCAAATTACCAACACTTTTGCAGCTCTGTGTACATAATTCTGTAAGAATCATCCCTTCAGCAAGATATTTTATTCTTTAACGTAACCAGGGTGGTGATTTGGCCGGGAAACTGGGAAATTGCAGGGAATTTACTTATGATCGCAGTAAAATTCAAGTTTTCATTATTTAAATAATTTTAATCAGTTTAGAAAAGTGATTTCTACTTTATCTGCAGTTGGGAGGCTTTATTATTTATTTGTTTACTTATATTTTTTTATTTTAGTTTATTAGGTTACGGATTTAGTTACTTATTTACAGTTTATGAATCTTACATTTTTCAGATTATATCAGTTTACTCCAATTAAATTATAATTTTTTATTGTTCAAGAGTACATATTTTTTGTTGAGATTAGTTATTAGTTCTCATGCACTCAAAACGATTTCATCAGAATAAAACTGACTTTATATTAATTAAAAGGAGAGCTTATCATATTATTGAAAGAATGTAAAGTTCCTTGAATATGATTTTTTACATTTTTACCTACACTTTATTGGAGAAAAAATGTCTACTTTTTTCCAATATAAGAAAAACCGTTTGCAATTTTTTACTCTGAAATTTTTTCACTGTCTTAAATTTGATACTCGAATTGATGATATTTTAAACATGCAGAAAGAATCTTTTTTTCAATTTAAAAAAATGGATTTATCACGTTTTATTCGCTTGCTTCATGTGAACGGTAAATATTTTAAAGAATTATAGTTCGAATTGACAAAAAAGGAGTTTAAAAATTCCTGTCTCAAGATAGAATTCGTCACAATTTTTTAAGTTCCCTCTTCAATATGAAAAAAAGAAAGTACTTCAAGGAGTTTTTAGAGTAAAAGTAGTATTTCAAAGAGGAAATATTTCTGCATTATAATAGAAAATTTTCTTACATTCTTCATTGCAAATTTAACTTTTTTTAGTTAAATATTCAAGTACCTGCGGAAAATGCAACTAATTTGTTCAAAATTATTTTTTTACATGAAAATTTAACAGCAGAAAATTTAATTATTTTGCTAAAAATACGTTTTTTCTATTAAGAATTATATTTTTAACGGAAAAGTCAAATAATCTATTTTTTGTTGAAAATTGATCTTTTTAGAGGAAAATTCTAGTATTTGGTTGAAAATTGATATTTTTTATTTAAAAATTAAACTATTTGTTTGAAAATTTATCTAATTTGTGGGAAATTCATCTTTTTTGTAGAAAATTAATCTTTATGATTAAAATTTCATCTTTTTGGTACATATAAAATTCACCTATTTCACTTAATAGTTTTATCCCTATGGTTAAAAAATAATTTCTCTAACTGAAAATTTAACCGTTACATTTTTGGTAGAAAATTGATCTTATTTAATACCAAATTCAACAATTTGACTGAAAATTTGTCTTTTTCAATTGAAAATCTAACTGCTTCGTTGGAAATTCGCAGATTTTGTTTAAAAAAAATCTTTTTCTTTTCGTTTAAATATGCCAATATTAAAGTTGAATATTTATCATTTTAGTTGAAAATTCATCTTTTAAGTTGAAAATAAATTTATTTGATTAAAAATTAAACTCTTATTGTTAAAAATTATTGTTTTTCTTGAAGATTCATTATTTTATTTAAAAATTCATTTCTTTGGTTGAATAATTAGCTATTTGATGGAAAACTGGTTTTTTCTTTGGATGAAAAGGAATTTTTTTGCCGAAAATTGAACTCTTGTTGAAACTTTTTTTTCTTTTAGGTTAAAAAATGTATACTTTTTTTAAGCCTTAAATGTAATTATTATTTCAGTTAAATATTCCATAATTTTAGTTAAAAATACCTGCTTTTAGCTGAACTTTCATTTTTTGACTACAAGTTTAATTATTCAACTTTTGGTTGAAAAATTATCCTTTTTAGTTTCAAATTATTCTTTTTGTTTGTACTTTGATTTTCTAAAGTTAAAACTTAATTATTTTAGTTTTTGATCGGCTATTTATCTTTTGTAGTAAGAATGAATGTTTTTTGTTGAAAATTCAACTATTTCAGTTAAAGATTCATTAGTTTAGCAACTATTCAATTTTATGTTGAAAATGATTGTTTCTTAGTTTAAAATTCAACCTTTTGGTTAAATATTTGTCTTTTTTAATTGAAATTTCAAGTATTTCGTTAAAAATGCATATATTTTGTTAAAAAAATTGTGTTTTTTGGTAAACATTAATCTTTTTGTTTATAAATTAATTTTACTGTTTAGAAATTCATCTTTTTGGTTTAAAATTTAACAATTCGAGTTGAAGATTCATAATTTTATTTTAACCATAAGTTATTTTGCACTTTGTTGCTCTGTTGTGTTGAAGGATGTTTAGAGTGAAGATCATAAATTGAAACAAATGTTTTGTATTTTGCGGCAAATATGGAATATGTTACTTTTATTTGACAAGGAAAATTGGAAAAATTGACCGGGAAATAACCGGGAATTTGATATCATCCGCCAAATCGCCACCCTGGTTACATATTTTTTTTTTCATAATAATTTGGCTCGACTTTTTTACTAAATGTTTCTTGATTTTGTTCACAGAGGCCGCAAATTCCAGTACAAACATTTACGATAATGCCCCAGTGTGTTAGTCTTGTAAGGATAGCGTATTTGGGAATGTATTGTCTCGAACTGAGACTTAGAGGGGGCGGACTTGTAAGTCTGCGCGATGGAGCTTACAGCCGCTTCGACAGGAGCAATGTCGTTGACGAATTTACACCAACTCAGGCATTAAAGGTAATATGTAATGGATAATATCGGGGTTGCTACAAATTCTCAATTTCGAAATTTTACGCATTTTATCTGACCAATTTTTTATTCTCCCTGCACCTTATTCATTTTTCTTTCAAGCATAAAAACAACCTTACACATTGGGAATGATGGTCTACCATTTCGCCACATGGTGCCGAAAAATGGAACTAGAAAGAGTAGGTACTATTTTAAACATATATTTTAATTTTTGCGTAAAAGTGCTTTTACGATTATTTTGTGAAGTATAAAACAATGATTGAATACTAAAAACAAATCATCATGAAAAACAAATTGTTTTAAAAAGAATTTCTGTCTTATACAGTGAAAAAACACATTTTTGTGGAATAGTTAAAAAAACGATCATTTCATTATTTCATGTGAGTTTCAATGCATTGTAAGCTTAAATAAACTTAAATTAATGTATTTAGCGACAAATTTTATCCATATTATGTCAGTAATACGAATAATAAATGACTGGAATTTAAATACGAATTCTAACCTAACTTTTAGATCAGATTTTCAAATAGTAAATATATTATGTAAAAATTGATAAACATTTACTTTGAGTTCACTTTTATTTCAAAATAAGTCCATTTAAGTTTATAATCTTTTGAAAATCACAATAAAGAGAACAATAATTGTTTTTTTTTTTCTAGAAAAATATTTCTGTCAAAAAATGTGGTTTTTCACTGTATAATATTTAAATTCCATCTAAAACACTTTGTTTCCGATAAAGGCTTATTTTTATTATCCAATCAATACTTTAAACTCCACAAAAAAATGGTTAAAATACTTGTATGCACAAATTAAAATGCATTTTTAAAATTGTTTCTATTCTTTCTAGTTCGAATTTTTGTCACCAGGTGGCGCATCGCAGTTTAACCATTCCTAATAGTATATCAATAATGTTGATGCAAACAAAATTTGTGTTTTTAAATTTATTTTGAACACTTTTTATGACAACAGTCAATCATAATTTTCTAAGGGGTTATCCACAAATAAGGTAAGATGCTTGAAGAAGGGCAGGGTTGAAGCTTGGAAGATCTTACCTAAGAAAAATGTTTAGTAAAAAAAAGTGAATCCACATATTAAAACTTACAAGGAAGGTAATCCAGGTGTCCGCCGCCGATTTGATTCACTTTAAGGGGGTGAAACAGCCCCTCAAAAATAGGGTTCTCAAGTGTCGATCGTATAGTTTTGTGTATAAAAGCCAAATTGATTTCGATCAAGCTAAAGATTTTTAAATTCACAGGAAATAAGTACAAAAATAAGTATTTTGCACTTGAGACCAAAAAAACGTTGACGTGTTTCGCCAAAAAGATTAATGGGGGTGGCCACCCCTAAAACTTTTTGTTTTACGTCTATGATAATATATACTTTCCACACACAAAGACAATTAGGAAGATAGTTTTATATAATATAATTTTACAAAGGAAGTAAAATAGAGTCTATCCAACACGAATAAAAAAATTAGGCAGGGGTAAACTACCCCTCAATTATGTATAAAATTTCAAAATAAGTCTAAAACCGAGAAAAAAAATCCGAAGAAAATACGTGTTGCACACAAGAAAGATGGCGAAGGTATTTCTATATTTTTAAGAAAAAAAGAGTATTAAATAGGATAACGACCCCTAAACTACTTTTACACAAAAAAATAATTCAAAAGCATACATAGTTTATAGACAAAAATAATACGTTCAGTTCAAATTTACAAAATTCTGAATTCTTGACAGTATATCGAAAATGTATTCTTCGAACTTTGAACAATAATGATGTTCCTCAAAAAAGTGTTTGAAACATAATGATTTCTTACACCACGAATATTGAATAGGGTCGTTTCCCGATTTTAGATAAAGTAATTTTTTAATACATAATTTTAATCTGAATCGAAGGCGCATTATAATTTTTTTTTCTTTTGTGTCGTTCAACAGAAAAAAATGATTAAAAATTGAAGGCGGTAAAACACTTATTCAAATCGATGTCACGTGGGTGTCACGTGACTCAGAGGTTCTCATAATTATCTATCAATGTGACGATGCGAAACTCATGAAAAAGAGGTTAGCCACGTTCTGCTGACAATTCAGACTATTTTGATTTAATCGCTTTACCTGTTAAGATTTATGTGACAAAAAAAGTTATCCTATTGTAATATTTGGTTTAAGAGTCAGTAGTATGTTGAAGGAATACAGTAAGTGCAATTATTAATAAATTTTAAAATCATACATATTTACAAATCGTTCAGTAAACATAACCAAAAGAAAACATCGTTATAGAAAAAGATATTTGAGAATCACTGACACGTGAACTGTGATTGGTGGAAACTCCGACCCCTTTGACGTCAAAGGGGCCCTCCAATCGACATCGTGATAAAAAATTCATATTTCAACATTAAATTAAAAATAGTAAACAATATGTAAAAAATATTTCATGGGCGTTTTTATAATTAGAATTTTATATACTATAAGATCCATTTATTGGAAAAATGATACCTGACTTTGGAAACAACCTTAATAATATTACTCCTGATATGTACATCAAAATAAAAGAATCGGAAAAGTGACCCACATAATTTTTCCAAACTCTAAACGTCCAAAGGTTGAATTTTTCCTGTTGTTCCTGTTAGAATAATATTAAAATGTAGATTCAAAATCACCTTGTGACAACGAATAATGAGTCATATCTGTAAAAATATTAAGTAAAGATGATAATATATAATTTGATCAAATTGTGAATTTTAAAATTATTCCAAGAGGAACGACATGGAAGATTCAATATTCGTTGTCAGTTTTCTATTATTGCACATTTTGTGATAAATTTTATCTTGCGGAAAAAAGGTGATTCATTTACAACAGATCGCATACCTTAAAATTAAGCAAACTTGAAAAATAATGCACACACTATTTAATTATATAGGTTAATAATGTGAAACCATTTAGGGGTAGTTACCCTGTTCGATGCTCTCTTTTGATTAAAAATACATAAATACCTTCATCCTATTTTTTGTGTGCAACACGTATTCTCTTCGGATTATTACGTTCTCATCAGAGAGGGTATTAGATTTGTGTAAAATTTGACCCCCCCCCCCCAGTTTTTGTCAAATGTCCACGTTTTGAGACCCCCTGAATCCGAAAAACAAGTTTTTACGAATGTGTCTGTATGTCTGTATGCATGTCTGTCTGTGAACACGATAACTTTTGATAAAATTAATCTATTAGACAACAATTGCACAGTGTTTCAAAGATTCTCAAATATATAAATGCATTTTCAAAAAAAACATATATATATAATTTAGAAGTTAAAAACGGTAAGGCTGCTCAGTAGACCGTATGTGTAAAGTTGAAATAAAAAAAAAAATTAGAAATGAGCAAATTCAGTTTATGGAAAAACTATTAAAGTTGCAATAAAATGTTTAACAACAAATTTTTTTTTAAGAATTCGCATTTTTTCAAACGGGACAATTAAAGTACGGCTGTTTTAATACAAATTTGAGCTATGACTTATAATAATTTACATTTATGGGAATGATAAAAAATGCCAGAGATGAACTCAAGTGCGAAGCACGAGATACGTGATGAGAATGTGTTCGTTAAGGTCGATGGAGCTTTAACAAAAGAGAATTCACAATTTCTAAATTACTGTTGTCGATGCTTTCACCTGTAGTTCTAAAAGGTCTATGCACAAAGATCGAGCGCGTAGCGCGAGGTAAAAATACATTATCAAGCGTGAAGCGCGAGATTAATATATCATCGAGTGCGAAGCGTGACAACCAACCGAAATACGTCATATTTATCTTTGTCTCAAGTGCAAAATATATTTTTTTAAACATTTTTTCCCTATTAATTTAGCAATTTTCAACGTATTTGAAAATACGTAGTGGTGGCTTACCTCCGTGTAATTTTTTTGTTTATATTAGATGGACTTTAGTTACTTCCTTCATTATAAAACTATCTTTCTAATTGTATTTATGTCTGGAAAGTATTTATTATCATAGACACAAAATAAAAAGATTTTAGGGCTAGCTACCCCCAATAGTTTTTTTTCCAAAATTTTTTGTTGTCGAAAACCAGCTTTATTTTCGTCGCAAGTGCAAAATATATATTTTTTCTCTGATGAATTTGGCAATTTTCAGCACATTCAAAAATATGTCGGAGTGGTTTACCCCCCTTAAAGTGTCTTTCCGCAAGATAAAAGAAATACGTGTAGCTTAGTTCTTCGAGTACTTCAACATATATCAGGGAGAATCAAATCGGCGAGAGTAACCTGGAGTACCTTCCTTGTTAGAGGTGTTGCATTTTCGACTAAATACATGCATTTTTAAGCAGATAGTTGACTTTATAACCAAAAAAGTGAATTTTCAACCAAAAAATATGAATTTCCTACGAAAGTAATTGAATCTTCAACCAAAAAACGTTATTTGTAAATCAAAATTATTAAATTTTAATCGAAAAAAGATAAATTTTCAATCGGAGATAGAATAGTTACAATTTCACTTAAAAAAATTAATGACAAAAATGAAAATAGTCATATTTTCAACTAAAGAAATTAAATTTTGACAAAAATAATGATTCTTAAACAATAAAAATTAATTTTTAACCAGTATTAAAATTTCCGACCAAAAGGATGAATTTTCTATCCAAAAAGGCCCGTTTTCAACAACATACATGAATTTTTAACCAAAAATCAAAATGAATCCCCAAAAGATAGTTAAATTTTCTACCAAGATAATTGAATTTTCAAACTAAAAAGATTAATTTTGAAAAAAATATTCAAATTTTCAAATAAAGAAATGAATTTTCACCTAGAAGATGAATCTTACAAAAAAAGAATTGGTAACCAAATAGCAGTGGAATTTTCGAACTAAAAAATGAGTTTTCTATCTAAAAAGACCAATTTTTAACCAAATTTAATTGAATTCTTAAACAGAAAGATGAATTCACTACCAAGATAATTGAGTTCTCAAGCTAAAAAAGTTCAGTTTTAAACGAAACAATTGTTTTTTAAACTAAAAAATATTAATTTTCAAGCAGAAATGTAATGGTTACATTTTCAGGTTTTAAAAATTAATTTTCAACAGAGTACTCAAATTTTTAAGTAAACAAATTCATTTTTAACCAAATAGTTCAATTCTAAAAAAAGGAATGAATTGTCTACCCGAAAAGGCAAATTTTAAATAAAATACATGAATTTTTAACTAAAAAGGATTAACTTTCAAGCAAAACTGCAATAGTTACACATTTTCAGTTTAAAAAATTATTTTCAACCAAAGAAATAAATTTTTAACTGTAAGATGTATCTTAGAAAAATGAATTAGTAACCGAACAGTTTAATTTTCGATCTAAGACATGAGTTTTTGACCCAAACACATAAATCTTAAAGAAAATAGTCAAATTTTCTACTAAAGAATTTCATTTTAAAACAAATAGTTGGATTTTTAACCAACAGATTAATTTTCTACTAAAAAATACAATTTTTTAACAAAATACACGATTGTTTATTTAAAAAAATACATTTTCAAAAAAAAAAAATTCCAACAGAATATTTACGGATCCTACCAAAATAATTGAATTTGTAACCCTAATAAGACGAGTTTTAAACAAAATAAATGAATTTTCAACTAGCAAACATAATTTTGTAAGAAAAAATCGAATAGTTATATTTTCAGTTTAAAAAAATTGTGTACCTATAAAAGATAAATTTTCAACTAAAAGGATGCATTTTCAACCAAACGTGGAATAGTTAAATTTTCAGTTAATAAAACTGATCTTTATACAGAAAAATAATTGTGAACACAATAGTTAAATTCTCAATCACATACACCTTAATTTTATACAAAAATAACGAATTCTCAACCAAGAATGTTAATTTTCTGCAAAAAAAGTCGACTTTTCAACAAAATACATGATTTTTCAATAAAAAAAAGATGAATTCTCAACGTTAAATGTAATATTAAAAAAAAAAGGATTTTCTTTTGACCCAAAAACAGTTTTAATTCAATAATAATAATTTCATTAATGTTCCACGCCTTTTAATTAACAGATTTAATATTTATGTTTATTCCTTAAATTTATAAGATCTTATTAAATTTTGATTTGTCAAACAAATTTCACGGTAATTTACATGGGTTGAAAATTTCAGCAAAACGCCTTACGCAATTTGAGGATGACCCCTTAACTTCAACTTTATTTCATCGAAAATTCCCTGGATTTATCAGATTATCCCTGACTTTCCAGAATTCTTTGACCTGCACAAACCCTGAATATGTTTGGTTTGGTTTGCAAAATCGTAAATATTATTAAAATAATTCGTATTAACATTTTGGTGGCGGTCGTTTTTTAGTCGTTCTTATCGAAATACGTCGACGAGAGTGCAGTTTACCGGAGGAGGTCACAATCAGAAGATGATAATCCTCCATCTCCGGTGACGATGGAAAGCGAGGGAGGAAATGTTGGATTTTTGGGTCACCATCGAGGAGGACCTCAATCTCCAGCTCAGCAGAGGGACAATTTACGATTTCATCCGCCTCTAACGCCACCTTCTGGAAGCAATCCTCACACTCCTGCGAGTCCCCATACTGCAAATATATCCCAGGTAATTATAATTAATAATCACCATTTTAATTTTGTAATATTTTTAACGTACAATCTTTTATAAGCGTAATAAAAGTAGTGTTTCAGATAAAAAATACAAAATAAATTTAATTTATTAATGTAATTTAAAGAAAACAATGTCTTTTCATTTGATAAAATATGACTTCTTTAACAAAATGCTTGAATTTTCAACAACATAATTCAGTTTTAAACATAATAGTTGTATTTTTAAGCAAAAACGATAAATTCCCAACCATAAAGTGTCATAGTTTATATTTCAATCCAAAAAGACGAATTTTTAGCAAATAAAGAATTTTCACTCGAAATAAATAAATTTTTTCTAAATTTTTGTATATTCAAGTCAAAAGACGAATTTTCTATACAAAAAATGATTTTTCAAGTCGAAACTGATGATCAATCTGAAAAAGATAAATTTTAAAAATGGAAATGTTATATTTTCAGTTAAAAGTTAATTTTAAAAATAAAAAAGACTTATCTACTAAACAGTTAAATTTTCAACCAGACATAAGCCTTTAAGCAACAAAAAATTTTTTAACAATGCAATTTAACTATTACTCAAGTAGTTGAATTTTCAATTTAAAAAGGTTTTTTTTTAACAAAATGGTTAAACTTTCAACCACAGAGATAAATTTTCAACTAAAAATATACATTTTTAAGAAAGAAAAAAAAATGATTTCTGAACACCGTGGTTATGCCAAATCTTTCAAACAAAATAGTAGAATACTCGAGCAAAGAAGAAGAATTCTTAACCATAAACTGCAGGGAGGCCGCTGGACCAGGAAACCGGGAATATTATGAGACCGGGAAAGCCGGGAAATGACAGTGAATTTATTTTTTGACCGGGAATTTTACAAAATTTTGAGAATAAAAATGTTGTCCAACCTTAATTTCAACCTTTTTTTTGAATAATTTTTCAAATTGTGATTTTTATAAATTAATATTTCATTCAGTTTAGAATACTTAATTCGAAAATCATTCAATTTAAAAATTTTCCATTTTCAATTTTTAAGTTTTAAAGTCAAATATTTTAATGTAAAGAATTTTAAAATGCACTTCTAAAGGCTTAAAAAATTAGAAGTTTTTAAAATCGAAGATTTTTTAATAAAAAAACAGGATGGCCGCCGGACCGGAAAACCGGGAATCTTACGAATTTTCAGAAGAAAAATCTGCCCAAGTTAGATTTTAACAATTTTTAAAATAATTAAGGTGCAAATTTGAAGATTTAAACAATTAAAAATTATAGGCATTTGAAGTTAAAAATTTTAGATAAAAAACAGTTCTATTTTATCGACTGTAAATATAAATAAATAAATTATTTTTCAAATGGATCTGTGCTCTAAGTATATAAATCTGAACAATAATTGATTTGACTAAACAATTCTAGATCCATTCAAAATTTGAGGATTTCCAGATTGTAAATGTTTCAATCCGAAAGTCTTCCTTTATATTATTTCTTATATTAAATTTAATAAATAAATTTATTAATATATTATTTCTATTAATTTTTTAGCCATTAAAAAATGTAAACTTGCGTTTTACAATATCCAAATTAAAAATAAATCCATAATAATATAGTCATAATTAAAGGTTTTTATTCAATTAAAAATATTGTGAGTCTAAATTATTTAATGTTTATCCCATTTCATTAGAAATTTTTTAACGTAGAAAAAGAATAAGTATTTCATATATAGCAATATTTCACTGTTCATTTATGACGAGTAAATTGAAACCAAATATTTAAAACCAAACAATTTGAAACTGAATTGTTTCACATAGAAAGCTTTGAATCTTTAGATTTTCGAAGAACTTTTAAACATTTAGCGTTACAATATTAATTGTTATATTTAAAAAGTGTTTGATTAATAAGTGAAATTGTTAAATTTTGATGCCTAAATAGCAATTGCACACTTATTATTTGTAGAATAATTTGAGTAATTTGAAGATATATTTCAAAGTTTTGAAAAGATTCAAAATTAATTAAAAACTTGAAATTGTTTCAAGTAATTTAAACGAAGTGTGTTAACATTTTTTTCAGAACTTTTAAATATATTTTTAAATTAATCGACATTTTCCTACAATTTTTGAAAATCCTTTAAATAAAAAAAATTCTTAGAATCTTTTATGTTTTTCTTTGATAATTTTTTAAATCTATGAAAAACTTTTTAAACCTTCTGTTACAATAATTTTTCAAAGTGAAAAATCATTTTCAACTTTTCTAAGAAACTTAAGAAAGTTTTTCATTCTTTGAAGGCTTTCACAATTCTTAAAAAAATTCTAAATTTTTTGTTTGAAATCTTCAAAAATCGACATTTTATTTTAAAGCCGGCTATAAGTATTTGAAATTATTTTAAGTTATAAATTTAATTTGAATCTTTTAAAAACTTCTAAATATCTCTTGAAATTACTCGAATATTTTTACAAATAATAAGTGTTCTATTGTTATTTATAAATTAAAATTAAATTTTTTTTAATTCGCAGGATTTTCTAAAAGTTATAGAAAAAAATCAATTCATTTTGAAATATATTTAAAACATCCGAAAAAGATTCTAAAATTGTTTTGAATTTAGAAAAATTTAAAACCACTTATAGATTTCTCAAGATTTTGAAATAAAATTTTAAGGCTTTTAAAGGATGCCTATTTATTTAAAATAAAAATAATTTATCTTCTAATTACAAAAATGTTAAGTTAAAAAAATAATTTTTAAATTTTTAATATGTCTAGCTTGAAATTACTTCAAATAATATAATTTTGAAAATTTTGAAAGTTCATTTCTAAATTCTTTAATTTAGAGTATTGATAATGTTAACGTAGATTTATATTTTTGGAACTTAATCTGAATCTTTGAACTCTATAATTGATCAAAGTTCTAACTTTTGCATTTTTTTTGCATTTCATTTAACATTGTTTAATTGAAAAGTGTTAGTACCTTCCATTTGGCACGTGTGAATTTTTGAGCATTTGAATACACAATTTTTTAATTGAAAAACTTTGAACTTTAATTTTAAAAGTTCTACTTTAAATTCTTTAATTTGTTGTTTATTGTTTATCACTTTACCATATATGAAAAAATGTTTAGAATATTTTGATTTTTTAAATTTCATTGGCCCTGAAAAATTTTTGCGAACCGGGAAAAAACTGGGAATTGACCGGGAATTTTTGTCTTCGATTAAAACGGCCACCCTGAAACTTGCATTTTCAAAAAAAAGATAGTTCTGCTAAGACAAATGAATTTTTAAATCAAGAAGATAAATTTTCAAACAAATGGTTGAATTTTCGGTTAGAAAATATTTCAGCTGACTTTTCACGATAAAAAAAAAATTTTAAGAAGAAATGAGTTTCTACGATAACGGTTTTTTTCAAGCAAAAAGGATGAATTTTCATCAAAATAGTTAAATTTTAAACGAAACGTCCATTTTTATCCAAAAAAGATCAAATTTCTCGTAAAACAGATGAATGTTTAATTAAAAACAAAAATCTTTAAAAAAGTTGAATTTTCATCCAGAAAAGATTTCGGTTCTTTTTTCAAAGCCCAAAGGTTAAATTTAAACAAAAAAATAAATTTTCTATGAAATAGTTAAATTTTACAATAAAATAGAAGAATAGTCAACCAAAAAATTGCTTTGTTATCCAAGGAAGATGTACTTTCTGCTAATGAAGGTGAATTTTAAAATCAAAAAGACAAAAAAAAAGTTGACTTGTTAACCGAACAATTTCATTTTTATTCGAGAAAGATGATATATCTTCTAAGACATATTTTAACCAAAAATTATGATTTTTAGCAAGATTGTTGAATTTCCAACCAAACAGTTGCATTTTTTCCAAGAAAGATGCAATAATTATACTGAAAAAGATGAACTTTTAAATCAAAAAGATAATTTTCTACGAAAAGGGCTTCATTATTAACCCAAAAAGATAAATTTTTAACTTAACAGTTGAATTTGCAGCCAAAAAGGATGTTTTTAAAATAAAATGGTTAAATTTTCAATAATATAATAAAATTTATAACTAATAAGATCATCTTTAGGAGAAAGTTTTTTGCGAATTTGCAAAAATTATGTACTTGATTAACAAATTGTAACAAAGTGCCAACAAAATTCAAAAACAGTTGAATTTTCTACCTTAAAAAAACAATTTTCTACCAAAATTTGTAACCAGAATTTTCAAACAAAAATAGAAAATGTCAATTTTAAGTAAAAATAATCAATTTAAAAAAAAGACGAGCCAAGACAGATTTTTTCTCGCTTCCCCAAAAATTATTTCAACAGTACAATTGACAAAATTTAACATAAGAAATTTAAAAAAAAATTAGTTCAACCAAAAAATTACGTTTTCAAACAAATAGCTGAATTTTCAAGAAAATAATTAAATATTCAACAAAATAGTTGCATTTTTAACCAAATCGTTGAATTTTCCACCTACAAAAATGAATTTGCATAAAAAAATGCAATAGTTGCATTTTAAGCAAAAAACTTTTATACCGAAAAAGGTGAATTTTAAATCCGAAAAACGAATTTTCAGCCAGGAAGATTTATGTATACTAATATAGACGAATTTTCCTACCATGATTTCGATATTTATTCAAAAACGAAAAAGGTACATTTTAAATAAAAAATGAGTTAAAAACAGAATATTCAACAAAATAGTCAAGAATGAAAAGAAACCATCCAAATTGTCAAACCGAAAGATGAATTTTCTGTTAAACGGTTGAATTTTTCACCACAAAGATCAATTTTCAACCGAAAATGGAATACTAAAATTTCCAGTTGAAAAATGTATTTCAGACAAAAAAAACGTATTAGGAGTTTTTAACGAATAATTCAAAAGTAGGTATATCATAAAAAAATAACAGTTGAATTCTACCAAAAAATACGAATTTTGAACGAAATAGTTGAATCCTGAATTAAAGAAGATTTTATTTTTCAACCAAATAGTTGCACTTTCAGTCAAAAAAGATTAAATTTCTACTGAACAGTTAAATTTTCGAACCAAATAATGAAATTTTTAACTAAAAATATAATCGTTAGGGAAAGAAACAGAAAAAAAAGAAATACTAGGCATATAAATTAATGGCAAGAAATATTATATCAGGTTGACCCATAAACTTCATTTTCTAAATTCTCCAATTTTTCTCTGACCAGACCAGAATTTTGAGCTTGTAAGATTTTTAACATAGAGTCTTTTATAAACGACATAAAAAAATTTCAAATTGTAATTAAAAAAATAAAAATTAATGATTCTTGATAGATATTTAAAGTGCCTCTTATAGAAAGGGTAACAAATTGCCTTGACGCCCCCCCCCCCTTGAGCTTTTACCTGTTTTAAGTACGGTCTCTTATTTGAATGTACCTAATCTCTTTTAAAACGGCAATCAAAGGTTTCTATTTTGATAAATATGATCATAAAATAAATGCACTTGCAGGCAAGTCAGCATCAAAGTTTCGGCAGCAGTCCAGCGACTTCCTTCAACTTAGCCTCACCGCCATCCTTACCTCCCAATACCCCGAATATGTTACCACACCCATCACCCGGGTCCGGATTAGTAGCCAACAGTCCCCTGAATCAAATGCACGTACCGAGTCCTGCCGGTCTCATGCCAACCTCTTCCCCTGGACCTTGTAGCAACGTTCAGGTTGGACATTCACCTGCGAGCTCGTTCATGCAAACTGGTAAGTTGAAAATTCATTATGTTTTAATTAAGAGGATAGCCGTAGGTCAAGGAAAACCTGGAAATCTGGCAAAAGTCGGAGAAATATATAAAAGGTATGTACTTTAAATGACTGTCAAGAATAATAAATTTGAAATTGTTTTATTCCGTTGATAAAAGATTCTATATTAAAAGATTAACCCTCTGATGGTGGCCTGGATTTGCAGCATCCAGAGGTCACAATCATTTTTTTAATTTCACACAATTTTAAGGAAATACCCGAAGAAAACGCGATTTTTGCCATTTACGATCATTTTCCATAAGTTTTGTCAATTTTTGTTTTGTTTAAAATTTTACTATCTTTTGCCTAATTTAAATAGCAATATCAAACTTGTACATCTGTATTCCTGATATTCTGGAGATTTTATTTCTACCCTGCAAAGTTAAAAAGAATGTATTTTAAACAGTTTTTATCTCTGAAATAAGTTATGGGTGGCCACACATCCAGTGCGCCATGTAGGGGACGCCAGAAAATGTGCGCCATCAGAAGGTTAAGTTTCTGATCTTTGAGTATTGATGGTCATGAAAAAAATAGGAAATTTTGAAAAAATAATTTTCGCGACTACTCTGGTTTAATAATATTCTTCTTACTAATTTATTAGTCGTGTACTTCTGTTTTTATTTTTTTTTTACAATAGCTATCTCCTGACGATTATATTTTAAATTAAATATTTTATTGTTTGGTTGTTAGTTCAAAAATTTGGTTAAAAAGACATCCTTTTTGGTTGAAAAGTCAACTATAGTGTTGTAGAAAATTAATTTTTGGTTGAAAACTCATATAATAAAAATATGTCTACTTGGGTCAAAATTTTCTTCTTTTTTTAACTTTTTATTATTATTTTTTTTTTTTTTTTGAAAATTCATACTGCCAGGCTGAAAATTCAACTGTTTAACAGAAATTCGTCTTTTGGTTCAAAACTTCAATAATTTTAATTGAAAATAACTTTGTTTAAAAATTCAACCATTTGGTTGAAAATTCATCGTTGTAGGTTGCAAAAATTCAACTATTTTGTTGAAGTTAAATCTTTTTTGATAAAAAATTCTACCATTGGTTTGTAAATTCATCTTTTTAGAATGAGAATTCGTCAATTTTTTCAGAAACGTCAACTATTTTATTGAAAATGCAACCATATATTTGGTTGTAAATGCAATTGTTCGGTTAAAAATAATTTTTGTTTCCTTAAAAATTCAACCTTTAGGTTGAAAATGCAACTGTTTTTGGTTTAAGTTAAATCTTTCAAATAAAAAAATTAATATTAAACAACACACATGAATTTTCAACCTAAAAGATTAATTTTCTACAAAAAAATCAAACGAATATCCAACAGAATAGTTAAATTTTCTACCAAGATAATTTAATTTGCAATCGAAACAAGACGAGTTTTAAACGATATAAATGAATTTTTAACTAAAAAGAATTAACTTTCAAGCAAAGCTGCAATAGTTACACATTTTCAGTTAAAAAGAATTATTTTCAACCAAAGAAATGAATTTTAAACTGTAAGATAAATCTTTAAAAAATGAATTTGTAACCAAATAGTTTAATTGTCTATCTAAACCATGAGTTTTCTACCCAAAACGAAACATTTTCAACCAAAGAAATACATTTTTAACTGTAAGACGAATCCTACAAAAATGAATTTGTAACCGAATAGTTTAATTTTCGATCTAAAACATGAGTTTTCTACCCAAAAAGATAAATTTTCCACCAAAGAATTTCATTTTAAAACCAATAGTTGTATTTTCAACCAACAAGATAAATTTTCTACCCACAAATACAATTTTTCAACAAAATACATGATTGTTTATTTAAAAGAATAAATTTTCAAACAAAAAAACGAAATTCCAACAGAATATTTACGGATCCTACCAAAATAATTGAATTTGTAACCCTAATAAGACGAGTTTTTAACCAAATAAATGAATTTTTAACTAGAAAACATAATTTTGTAAAAAAAAAATCGATTTGTTATATTTTCAGTTAATAAAACTGATTTTCATGGAAAAAAATTGTTAACACAATAGTTGAATTCTGAATCACATACATATGAATTCGATACACAAATGGCGAATGTTCAACCAAGAGTGTTAATTTTCTTCCAAAAAACTCAAATTCTCAACGGTTAATGTAATAGTTGATATTTAAAAAAAAAGGATTTTCTGTTGACCTAAAAACAGTTTTAATTCAATAAAAAAAGATGAATTTCAAACTAAATAGTTGAATCCTTAACTAAAACAGATTAGCTCTCAATCAGTTTGCTTTTTAGTCAAAAAAATTTTTTGTGCATTTTCTCATCTAAATCTAATTTCATTCAGGTATATTTATATATTTGGTTGTAACTACAACTTTTCGGTTAAAAATAATTTTTTCCCCTTACAAATTTATTTATTAGGTTGAAAATGTAACTGTTTTTGGTTGAAGTTTAATCTTTTCCGTTTGAAAATTTGACCATTTGGTTAAAAATGCATACTTGTAGGTGTAAAATCTACATATTTATTTAAAACTTACATAGTTGGTTGGAAATTTAATGATTTATTAGATTGTAAATCCATTTGTTTATTTAAAAATTAAATTTTTGTTTTGTTTCAATCCACTATCTGTTGGAAGTTTTTTTTTAATTCGACTGTCTTCTAAAAAGTTCAATTATTTTGTTGAAAATCCGCTTTTTTGGTTGTAGTTTAATCTTCTTTTATTAAAAATCCGACCATTTGGTTGAAAATTCATCCTTGTAAGTTGGAAATCCAGCTATTTGGTCTAAATTCAACTATTTGGATGAAAATTCGACTGTTTTCTAACAAAATAAATTCGTTGGATGAAAATGAAATTTTGGACTGAAGTTTAATCTTTTTTTGTTTGAAAATTCGTCTTTGTAAGTTCAATATTCCACTATTTGGTCAAAAATTAAACTATTTTATTCAAAAGTTATCCTTTTTTGTGGATTATTTAACTGTTTTGTTGAAAATTCGTCCTTTTTGGTTGATAAATCATTTTTGATCGTAGAAAAGTCATGTTTTATTTTTTTTATATAAAAAAATCTATGTTCATGTAAAATTAGGAAATTTTGACAATTAAGTTTTGCGGTCACCTGGTATTAGTATAATTATTTTCGTTTGCTCGTCAACTTGTTATCGCAAATCAAAATAGTAATGAAAATCGAAAAAGGGCTGCAATTTTGTGGCTGGCTTGATATAAAAATTCGGCTGTGAAAATAGTTCTCAAGAAATCTCCAGGGAGTGGCAAAGTATTAATTTGCCCCCCTCTGAAATCGAATGATTACATTCTACAGATCGTTTGAATTTTTCCAAAAAACTGCCTGAAATCTTTGTGAAATAATTGATTATTTTGTGAAATCTTGTTAATCTATCCGAAATCCTTGTCGAATATTTGAAATATTTGGAAATATTTGTGAAATTGTTGAAATCTTTGAAAAATCATTAACATCTATGAAATCTTTTTATTCTATCCGAAATTTTTTAGAAATAATTCAAATATTTGATAAATATTTGCCAATGTTTTTGAAATGATTAAAATCTTTGTAAAATCATTTAACTCTTTGTAAAATCTTTTAAATCTATCTGAAATCTGTATAAAATATTTGAAGTTTTTGAGAAATCATTGAAGTCTGTGAAATCTTATAAATGTATCCGAAAGCTTTGCAAAACCTTTAAAACCTTTGTGATATCATTGGGAAATCTTTGCGAAATATTTCAAATATTTTACAAATATTTGATAATATTTTAGAAAAATCATTGAAATCTTTATAGAGTATTTAGAATATTTTTCAACTATTTATTATATTTTTTAAATTGTTGAAATCGTTGACGTCCTTGTGAAATCTTTTTAAACTATCCGAAATCTTTAAAACAATTCTTAGAAAATCATTAAAATCTTTGCAAAATACCAAACATTTTTAATAATATTTGTGAAATTATTTAAATATTTCTGAAATATTTGAAACCTTTGGGAAATCATTCAAATGTTTGTAAAATCTTTCTGATATATTTGAATCCTTTTTAAAACATTTGTTAAATGATTGAAATCTTTATGAAATCATTGGGAAATCATGTATGCCTTTGTTAAACCATTTAAATCTATCCGAAATCTTTGTGAAATCTTCGGTAAAGATTTGATTTATTTTGGAACGATTTGATAATATTTGTAAAAAGGATTCAAATCTTTACGAAATATTAAAAATCTTTGCAATTTTCAGGAACTAATTGAAATTTTTTAAAAATATTTTTGTAGTATTTGATATATATTTTTTTAAACTGTGGAAATCTTTGGAAATTTTTGAAATATTTCTGAATTTTTAAAAATCTTTGTGAAATCATTGGGAAACTATTTATGCCTTTGTAAAATGTTTTTAATATATTGGAAATCTTTTTGAAGTCTGTGAAATATTTGGTGATATTTGTAAAAATGATGTAAATCTTTGTGAAATCTTGGGAAATCATTGACCTCTTTGTGACATTTAAATCTATCCGAAATCTTTGCAACATTTTATTAATCTTTGTGAAATATTTGAAATATTTTCGAAATATTTGGTAATATTTGTATAATTATTGAAATCTTTATGAAATCATTTACGTCTTTGTAAACTCTTTTAAATCTAGGCCAAATCTTTGCGAAATATTTGAAACATTTGATATTTTTGGGAAATAATTTTTGAATTCTGTCTGAATTCTTTGTAATTGTTTGCGAAGAAATTCTTGAAATGTTGGAAATATTTTTGACGTATTTGGTTATATTAATGAAATTATTTAAATCTTGATGAAATCATTGATGTCTTTGTAAAATCTTTTAGATAATTACAATATCTTTGCGATATATTTGTAATCTTTGTAAAATTTTCTATATCTTTGGAAAATCATTGACTTCTTTGTAAAATCTTTTAATTCTGCCCAAAATCTTTGCTAAATATTTAAAATCTTTGATATCTTTGGGAAATCATTGATGTCTCTCAAATCTTTTTATTCAATCGAAAATCTTTGCGAATTATTTGAGATATTTTTTAAAAATTTTTGGTAATATTTCTAAAATTATTGAAATCTTTGGGAAATCATTGAAGTCTTTGTAAAATATTTTTAATTAATTCGAAATCTTTGCGAAATATTTGAAAACTTTTTGAAATCTTGAAGAATTCATTGAAATATTTTGTAAATATTTGATCATATTTGTGCTTCTGTCTCACATAAGTATTTCCTTTTTGTCAGGTCACATAGACGGGAGTCCTTTCCCTTCATCACAGAGCATGGCTTCGCCAGCAGCGTCCAACTGGCCAGGATCTCCAAGTGTACCGAGACCGTCTCCTGCGAGACCTGGTCAAAGTCCAGGTCATATTGCACTCCACAGTCCACAGGCTGCCGAACACAAAGCTGTTAATCACTTACCTCGAGTCCTACCTCAAAGATCCTGGGCAGGAGCTGTGCCCACTCTTCTAACTCACGAAGCTCTTGAACTACTTTGTGCCCCATCTGCACATCCTTCCGGACTACCAGGACCAGATATGTCGCCTTTAGAAAGGTTTTTGGGCTGCGTTTACATGAAGAGGCAACTTCAGCGATTTATCCAAACGGACGAATCTGTAAGTTGCAAATAGATTTGGAATTTTAGCAGTTTTAGATTTCAGGACCGTGGCTATTCTTCTTTTTTTCCATTACAGTTAACTGCTATCAGCAGTACAGAACCGGGATTGGTGCATTTCAAGGTGGAAACGCTACAGTGCAAAGTTGTACTAAATCCTCAACATTTACAATCACTCCACATCAAAGTTCAACCTGTCGATGTACATAAGGATCAGTGGAGTCTCGAAGAAACCCAGGTAAAGAAAATTAAACTCTTTCAAATGGAATTTCAGGGTGTCTACCGTACCTGGAATATCTGGAATTGTCAGGGAATTTTTATATACCAGGAAAAACCTGGAAATCTCAGGGAATTTTTTCGCAGACGTGTTTAATTTTTTGGTTTAAATTCAATTCAAATTGCAATATGAAATTGAATAATAATAATTATTTATTTTTAAAAGTAGCTTTATATTACTATATGTAACTATTTTGCTATTTTACAGAAAAATCTTTCGCAGTTAAAAATTACACTTATATTCGTTCATTACAGAGTGTCACCTATTCACCTTTTGTCACCTATTTTAGGAATTTGTCAGCTTTTTCTTCTATTTTGGGGTTTCTCATCTTTTGTCAGCTTTTTTCAGTTGAAAAAGTACAGTTTTATTCAAAATTATAACTTGCACACCAAGTATAGTTTTTATTATACTTTCCTAATCGACGAATCTTGAACCAAATTATCGAATTTTCAAACAAAAAAGATTAAACTTCAATCAGGAAGAGTTGTATTTTCAAACAAAATCTTAAATTTCAAATGTGAAAGATGAATATTTTACAAGTCAGATTAATTTTTAAGCAAGGAAGACGAATTTTGAACTAAAAAATATGACTTTTTTAACAAATGCGGATTTTTACACCAAAAGGATTCATTTTCTACCCAAAAATACAAGTGTTTAATAAATCAGTTGAAATTATGATGAAAAAGATTACTTTTTAAGAAAATAGTCGAATTTAGATTAATTATAAAATAAAAATATAATTTTTTTTCAAATAAAAACAATTAGGTTTCAATCAAAAAGGATCAATTTTGAACCGAAGAAGATGACTTTTTAACAAAACAGTTGAATTTTCGACCAAATAGTAGACTTTTTTAACCAACATATGAATTTTTAGCCAAAAGGTGGTATTTTTTTTTTTAGCAAATTTCTGAACTTTCCACCCAAAAAGACGATTTTTTAAGTAAAAGAGAATTTTAAATCCAAAAAGTATCAATTTCCGACAAAAATATGACTTTTTAACAAAATAGTTGGATTCAGATTAATTCTGAAAAAGAAATAAAATACTTTTTTTTTTTGATGAAAAGAAGTAACTTTGAATGAAAATAGAGTTTTTGAACCAAGAGGTTAATTTTAAACAAAATAGGGTGACTTTTTAAGAACCTAGTTCAATGTTCAATAAAATAAATAAACTTTCAAACAATTTGTAGAATTTCGAACTAAATACCAAAAATATAATAGTAGAATTTCTAATAAAAATGATTAACTTTCAAATATAAAATGTGAATTTTCAACAACTAAAAAAAAAAAGATTTTTCTACCCAACAATATAATTTTTTTTACCAAAAACGATTACTTTTTAACAAAAGACTTTAATTTTCAATAAAATAGTTAAATCTTTAACTAAATAGTACTTTTTGGTCCAATCTAACTGTTTTTTTTTTAAATTAAAATTTTGTTGTGGAAATATCTACTATAACATTTTTTGATAAACATTAATCTTTTTTGGTGAAAATTCAAAAATTTGCTTAACATTATTTTTCATTCTTGACTGAAACATTCTTTTTTGTAGAAAATTCATTTTTTGGTAAAAATTTCACCTCTTTTTGGTTAAAAATTTAACTGGTTAGTCGAAGATTTATCTATTTTGATTGAGGATTAAACTATTTTGTTGAAAATTAAAAAATTTGGTGTAAAATTCCACTTTTTCGTAGAAAATTCGTTTCTATTGTTCTTGTTTTAATTGGAAATTAATTTTTCTCAATAGAAATTCATCTGCATAATTTTCTGGTAAAAAACTGAACTTTTGTAGTTTAAAAATGCAGACTATTCATCTTTTTTGCTGGAAAATTCAAGAATTTGGTAACGGATTTAACTAGGTGGTAAAAAATTAAATGATTTTGTAAAAAAAAAATTTTTTTTAAATTGAAACTTAGTTCTCAGTGGAAATGTAAATACTCTATTTTTGATGGTGGCCGTTTTAATCGAAGAAAAAATTTTCGGGTCATCTCCCCGTTTACAACAAATTACAACTTGTTTGTCTTATTTAACATTTGTTTATCACCTATTTGCAACCTATGTTAGAAAAAAATGTCACATATTCACCTTTTTTGAAGACAATAGGTACTTAGATAACTGTTATATTGGAAAGTCATCTTTTTTTGGTTGAAATATCAACTACTACATTCTTCGTTCAGAATTCATATTTTTTTAATAATTTAATTTGAAAATTCATCTATTTGGTTAAAAACTGAGATGTTTTGTTTAAAATTCGTTTTTTCTTTGGCTGAAAATTAATTTTTTTCCTGAAAATTTAATTATTGCAGTTAAAACTAACTATTTTGTTCGAAATTCGTCTTTTTCCTCTGAAAATGCATTTTTTAAACTAAAAACGTAAATAACTATTCCATCATTTTAGTTGAAGATTCATATATTTGGTTGATCATTAGTTTTTAACTGGAAATTTTACTATTTGATTTTTGATTAATAATTGAACTTTTCTAGTTGAACATTCATGTACATATTTTGTTTGAAATTCTTATACTTTGATACAAATTTTTCGGCTTGTTTAGAAATTCATCTTTTTTGTTGAAATTTCATCCCTTTGATTCAAAATGTAACTATTTTGTTGAAAATTTGCTTCTTTTTTTGGGCTGAAAATTAATTTTTTGAACTAACAATGTAAATAACTATTTCAATTGAATATTCCATAAATATAGTTGAAAATTCATCTTTTTGGCGGAATATTAATGTTTTCAACTGAAAATTTCACTATTCAATTTTTGTGGATATTTTTTCTTTTTTTTTTTTAGTTAAAGATTCAAGTATTTTGTTGAAAATTCGTCTTTTTGATAAAAATTAGTCTTCTTGGTTGAAAATATATATTTTTTTGTTAAATAATCGACTATTCCATCTAAAGATTCTTTATTTTAGATTAAAATTCATCTTTTTGTTTTAAAGTATTCCAATTGAAGATTCACCATTTTAGTTTAAAATTCATCAGATTGGTTGGAAATTAATTTTATTTAACTGAAAATATATTTATTTTATTTCTGGTTGAAAATGTATCTTCTTCTTTGAAAATTCGTTTTTTCCGTTGGAAATTTAAACTTTCCATTTAAACATTCATTGTTTTATTTCAAAATTTATCTTTTTTAGTTGAAAATTGCACTATTTCAGTTCAAGATTCCTCACTTCATCACTTTGTTTAAAAATGCAACTTTTGCTTTACATTCATTTTTTTAACTAAGAAATGAATTATTCAATTTCTGGTACACAATTGATCTGTTTTAGTTGAAAATTCTTCTTTTTTGTAGAAATTAATTTTCATATTTAAGAATTCATCTTTTAGGTTGAAAATTCAACTATTATGGGTAAAGATTCATAATTTTAGTTGAAAATCCATCTTTTGGTTAAAAATTTAACAATTCTAATCAAAGGTTGATCATTTTAGTTGCAAATTTATCACTTTAATTGAAAATTTAACAATTTTGTTAAAAAAGCTTTGGTTTTTTGTTGTAGTTAATAATTAATTTTTTCCACTGAAAATTGAACGATTTCATTGATGGTTCAAAATTGTTCTTTTTAGATACAAATTCAACAATTTCGTTGAAAATTCATGTATTTTGTTGAAACATGGTATTTTTTTAATAGAAAACTAATTTTTTTTTTTGAAAATTCAAGAATTCCAGTTAACTATTAATGATTTTATTTGAAAATTTAAAACTTATCTTTTTTAGTTCAAAATTAAACTATTTGATTGAAAATTGATCTTAATTAGTGGAAATTAATTATTTAGTACTTTAGAGACTAATTCAAGAAATTAATTGTTGTGTTTTTAGTATTATTTAATTATTTAATAAATCGATGATACAAATATATTTAAGAATATCTTGTAATATAAGTTTTCAAAGCTTTCTAAATTAAACATATTAATTGAATCCTTAGAAACGGAAAAAAACAACATTATTTATAATAAACTAGAAAAATTCTATAAATATTCCCAGTTCATTATTTTAAATAATGCGAAATATTTAAGTGGCTCCATATTGTGAAAAATTGTACCTAGAAAAAACTTGAGGTACCTGGAAAAAAACCCGGAATCGTCAGGAAATTTTCTTTGAGGATTTAAGTAGACATCCTGAATTTGAGAATTTCGTCAAATTTGATCTTATAAAATTCTCGCTTTTGCAGACCCTTGAAAAGTTCTTCGACACACGAGCAGCAGCGCCGCCCTATAAACCCAACGCACTGAGTGGTTTCGGAAAAATGTTGAATCTTCCATTTAACATCTTGAAGGACTTTATTCAAATAATGAAACTCGAGCTCTATCCCTCATTGGCACAACAGCATCAATTAAAATGGTCAGTGCAATGGTGTTTGCGGGTTCCACCTTCCGCACTCCCTATTATTCCAATTGGTATGGCCTCCGTTGTTGTCTGCAAAACAAGAGTCCTCTTCTTTGTAAGTATTTTAAAAATGCATATTTGTATGGCCGGTTAATTTTTTTATTTCTCGAAATTCGAATATTAACACGTGCCATCGGGCACTTCAAAATCCCATATAATTAACATGGGGAAATTTTGAATTTTCGAAAAATTGAACTCATGTTCCAGGGTTTCATCGAAACATGCCAAGTTTTTTAGGGATTTAAGAGGAGTGTCTACGAAATAAAACCGTACTAATAACTTTGATTTTCAAGCTACCCCCATCTTCCTCGCAGCGCCCCAAATATGATCCAAAAATAAAAAACTACATTTTTACGTATTATTGTTCCTTTTCAGCAATTTCCATAATCTTTTTCATGCATATAAATACTAATTGACAATTTGAATATTTATAATGAGTGTTTAAACAATTTTTATTTGCTTAAACAAATGTAAATTATTTAAATAGTTATTTTTTCCCGAAAAATGTAAAGAATAATCGTATTAATTACTTAGTAATTAATTACGATTTTTAAAGTATTTTTGGAAAAGTAATTATTTAAGCAAATTATGTTTGTTTAAACAATTAAAAAGTGGTTAATGCATTATTTCTATACACTATACAGTCAGAAACATAATTGTGTGTGTTCTATTTTATTTCATTTTTTTTAGTTATCGAAAAAAAATGCTTAAGCAAATAAAGATTGTTTAAACAAATAGAAATTTATTAAACATTTATTTATTAACAATAATGCGTAAAAATGTAGTTTTTTTTGGGTCATATTTGGGGCGCTGCAGGGTACATGAATTTAATTTTTTCGAAAATACCCAAATTTTCAGAAATAGAACCTTTTTTTGGGGGGGGGGATCTTGCCCTGTAGCTCGAAAAGAGTTTTTTGGACCACCCTAGTGTCTACCCTGCATGGAAAATCTGGAACTGTCACATCATTTAGTTTAAACTTGCAATATAAAATTGAATACATACAAATAACTATTCATTTTTTACAGTAACTTAATATTACTGTATTCAACTATTTTGTTGCAAATTTTTTCTTTTTTTGGTTTGAAATTCATTTTTTTAACTGAAAATTTAATTATTCAATTTTTGGTTGAAAAATTTCCTTTTTAGTTGAAAATTCGTCTTTTTTGGTAGAAAGTAATATTCTTGGTTGAAAATTCATCCTTTTGGTTAAAAATGCATTTATTCTGATTAAAGACTCATCATTTTAGTTGAAAATTCAACTATTCCAGTTTAAGATATTTTTTAGTTGCGAATTCATCACTTTGTTTGAAAATGCAACTATTTTTTGGAGATTTAATTTTTTTAGTTAAAAATTGAATATTCCATAATTTTAGTTAAAAATTCATCTTATTGGATGAACATTAATTTTTTAAGTAGAAATTGAACCATTCAATGTTTCGATGAAAAAATATCTTTTTAAATTAAAAATTCTTATTTTTGGTAGTAATTAACATTTTTTTGGTTGAAAATTCAATTATTTCAGTTAAAATTTCATTATTTTAACTAAATTATTTTTGCAAATGCGACAACATTTTTTGACGTTTCTTGAAATTGTTTATTCTCTTGAAATTCTTTAGAATATTTAAAAAAATATAAATATATAATCGTAAAAATCCATTAAAGTGAGTAGGAGCTCTTCTTAAAAAAATGTTTAAATCCATGGCAATGTTTGAAATCCTACGAAATTCAATAAAATCCTTTAAACCTTGTAAAATTCCTTGAAATGCCTTAAAATCACTTTAAATTTCTTTTCAAGTCGAAAATTCATATTTTTAGGTTACAAATTTAACAGGTTCATAGAAATTCGTTTTTTAGGGGGGTACATTCATATCTTTGGTTGAATATTTTACTATTTTGTTGAAAATTAGTTTTTTGGGGGGTGAAGTTTTATCTTTATTTTTTTAATTCGAAATGCGACCATTTTTTTAAAAATTGATCTTTGTAGGTGTTGAAAATTCAGCTATTTTGTGAAAATTCATTGATTTGATTAAAAATTGAACTATTTATTTGGTTGTACATGCAACTGTTCGGTGGAAAATAATTTTGTTGAAAATTCGACTCTCGGGTTGAAAATGAATTTTTTTTCGCTTGAATTTCAATCTTTTACCTTCGAAAATTCCACCATTTAATTTCCATTTTGTTCTAAATCTTACAAAATTTTTAGAAATTTCATAAATCCCTTAAATCGTTTAAAATAATTGAAAGTTTTATAAAATCTCTCAACTCTGTCATTTTTTTAAATCCCTTTAAATCTTTGGAAATGCTACATAATTCTGTGAAAATTCTTGAATTTTTTTTAATCTTTTGAAATGCTTTGAAATCTTTTATTCCATCATTTTAAATGCCTGACTATATAAATTAAATTAAACTTATTCACTTAAGTCCTCTAAAAAAATCGTTTAAATCCACAAAATTTTGGAAATCCTTCGAAATCTGATAAATCCTTAGAGATTTAATAAAATCCTTCAAATTTGATCAAATTCCTTGAAATACTTACAAATCACTTGAAATTGCATATCATGTTCATTTTTTAAAGTAACTAGAAATCCCTTAAAATTTAAGCTTAGAATCTTTCGAAATCCTAGAAAAATCTTAGAATCGCTTGAAATTCTCGAAAGCTCTTGAAATTCTTTAGATTCTGTTAAAATAGCTTAAAATCTTTTTAAATTCCTTAATTTCTTTGAAATAATTGGAGTTCTTGTAAAATCCCTTAACTCTTGTGTGATTCTTTGAAATCCTTTGAAAACTTAGGAAATGCTACTAAATTCTGTAAAAATTTATGAAATCTTCTAAATCTCTTGAAATGCTTTGGATCATAGAAATTTTGGAAATCCCTGGAAATATTTTAAAACCCTAAAGATTAAATAAAATCCTTTGTATTTTGTAAAATGCACTAAAATTCTTTGAAATATTTGGTACCGCTAGGAACCTCTTAAAATTTGATTGATTTTTTATAGTTTTCTAGAAATCGTTTAAAATCGAGCTTAAGATCTTTGAAAATCCTACAACACTTTTTTAAACATCTTCATATTCTTTGGAATCTGTTAAAGTAGATTAAAATCTTTTAAAATCCCGTAAATCTTTTGAAATAATTTGAGATCCTAAAAAGTTCTTTAAATCTGGTAACATTCTATGATATTCCTGGAAATTTTTTTAATTTCTTGAAAACCTTAGGAATCTTTGTAAATAACTTAAAATATTTAAAATCATTTCAAATTTTTTAAGTGTTTCATAGCCCTTGAAATTGGTTAAAATCTGTAAAAATCCCTTAAAATATTTTGAAATCCTAAATTATGTAAATAAATCAATCATTGGTTTGTAGTTCTCTATTTTATGCTCACTTCTTTAATATATTTTCACATTATTAATTTCTGTACTGAGTTTCTTAAATAGTTTTTATAGATTATACATAAATTATTTATAAAAAAAATGTAATGCGTCTTCTGAAAAGTAAGTAAGTCTTAAATTTCAGTTACAAATAACGAGAATTGGAGTTAACTATCCAGAGCCTCCCTCGCTCGTGCTGCCGTTAGTCTACGATGTAAGCACAAATTTATTGAGTCTTGCTGAGAAAAGAGATGCGGGAGGACCGGCCATAGCGGCAGCGTCTATGCAATTAAAAAGATTCGCTGAGTATACGACGATTCATTCGGAGTGCTCCATTTTCCCAGCTGTTAGGGATCTTCTTGCTAATCTTATATTGCCTTCTGAACCTTCCGTGCATTCTCAGGTATCTATATTTTGTCTATTTTAAAATATATTTATTTTAGGAAACTACTGGGCAGCCGTAGAGTCCGTTTAAGTCTTCTGCGCAGCCGTAAGGTGCGTAGAACAAATCTGCGCATCTTGAAGCTGCGCAGCAGAGAGCGTGCTTAATTTTTTTTTAATTGCAATATAAAATTGAATAATAATTACTCTTTATTTGTAAAAGCAGCTTTATACGACTTTATTTAACTATTTTGTTAAAATTCGTGTTTTTTTTCTTTAAATTAAGTTTTTTAACTAAAAATTTAACTATTCTTATTCTGATTCAAAATTTAGCGTTCTTAGTTGAAAATTCAAGTATCTGGTTAAAAATGCATGTCTTTTGTTGAAAATTCCATTTTCTGGATAGAAAGTTAATATTCTTGGTTAAAAATGTATCTGTTTGCTTGAAAATTCAACAGTTTGTTTGCCAATGTTTATCTTTCTTGACTGAAAAATCATTCTTTGTTGAAAATTCAACTCTTGTTGAGAAATTTTAATTTTGGGTTAATAAAAATATTTTTGATTGAAAAACAAAATATATTTTTTTTTTGAAATATCAAATACTAGATGTTTCCTTCATAATTTGTCTTTTTGGAAATGAAAATTTAATTACTTGGTTGAAAGTTAAACTCTTTTGGTAAAAATTATTATTTTTTGTTTGTTTAACATTCCTCATTTTAATTGAAAACTCATTACCTTGGTTAGAAAATGAGCTATTTTTTTAAATTCACTTTTTTACTGAAAATTTAACTTTCAGTTGAAACCTGTTCAATTTTTGTTTTGTTTTTTTTTTTTGTTAAAAATTAATTTTAAACTGGAAATATAACTATTCAATTTTTGTATACAATTTTTTTTAATCGAAAATTTCTCTTTTTTTGGTAGAAATTAATCTTCCTTGTTCAAAATTCATCTTTTTGTTAAAGTTTAAATATTTCTGTCAAAAAATATTTATTACTTATTTATTTAACTATTTAGTTGAAAAATTACCAAATTGTTTGAAAATGTAACTATTTTTCTAAGGATTAGGTTTTTTTAGTTGAAAATTGTTCTTTTTTACTGCAAATTTAACTATTACATTTTCGGTCGACAATTTATTACTTTTAGTTGAAAATTTAAGCATTTTTTGAAGATTGTTGAAAATTGATCTTTCTAAGTTGAAAACGTAACTATTTATTTGAAAATTAATCTTTTTTTGGTTGAAAATTCAACTATTTGGTTGAGAATTTATATATTTTACTGAAAAAAATCATCTTTGGAAGAAAATTAATCTTTTGGGTAGAAAATTGAACTAGTAGTTTAACAATTCAGGGTGGCCGCTGTACCGAAAAACGGGGAAATGACCGGGAATTTGTTAAGACCGGGAAAAACCGGAAATTACAAATATTTTTTTTAACCGGTAAGTCTACAAATTTGTAGAAGAAAAATCTGTCCACGTTCGATTTCAACAGTTTTTAAATAATTAGCTGAATTGTTATATTTTTCAATTATGCTATTATGTAGCTTATAATGCGTAATTCAAAATTTTTTTACTTTAAAAATTTTCCATTTAAAATTTTTATTTCTAAGCTTACATTTTTAATTTAAAGAATTTTTAAATGCTTTCTTAAAGACTTGATCAAATAAAAACTAAAAGCCTTTGATGTTGACAAAACGAGTTTAAAATTTAAGAATTTTCAGATTTTAACGTTAAAACGTAAACGGTTACAATTTGAAAGTCTTAGTCATTAAATAAATGTGAAGGTGTGACTGAAAGTTTATAAACTATTTTAAACTCAAAAATAACTTCATAATAATATATTCTTAATTTAAGGATTTTATTACATTTAAAATATTTTTTCAGTCTAAAATATTCAATTTTTAACCTATTGAATTTGAACTTTTTAATTAAAAAAAAAGATTAATTATTGAATATTTAGCAAAATATTTGAATTTTTATTTAAGGCAAGTAAATTGAAACCAAATATTTAAACGTGAAGAATCTTTAACTGAATCGTTTGACATAGAAAACGTGGAATCGTTAAAATTTCGAAGATGCTTTAAACTTTGAACGTTACAATTTTAATTCTTGTATTTGAAAAATGCTTAATTTGTAAGTGACATTATTAAATTTTGATGTACAAATTGCAAATGAACATTTGTGGAATAAATTTGGGTAATTTTAAGAGATATTTAGGAGTTTTAAAAAGATTGAAAATTATCATGCAAATTTTAGAAAGTTTTCTTAAAATCTTCTAGAATCTTTTTTGAAAATTTTGTTTAAATCTTTGAAAAACTTTTTAAATATTCTCTTAAAATAATTTTTCAAAATGAAAAGTTGGTTTTAATTTTCCTAGGAATCTTAAGAAAATCTTTTTATTCTTTTGAAGCCTTTCACAATTCTTGAAAAGAATCTAATTTTTTTGTTTAAAATCTGTGAAGATATACATTTTGTTTTATGAAAGGTTATCATTTCAAGTTTTACATTAAGTTTTAATCTTTTCAAAAATTCTGCACATCTCTTAAAATTACTCAAATTTCGGCTACAAATAATAAATGTTCAATTCTTACTTATACATCCAAATTGTAAAAAATTTTTTTTAAATTTGCAGGATTTTCTGAAAATTGTAGAAAAAATTCAATTCATTTTGACAGATATTTAGAAGTTCTGGAAAAATTTCCAAAATAATTTTAAATTTAAAACAAATTTGAAACAACTTCTAGATTTCTCAAGATTTTGTAATAAAATTTTGAAGCTTTCCAAGGATGTTTAAGCTATTTAAAAAGAAAATAATTGAATTTTTAATTTAAGAAGTGTTCAGTTCAATTTTTTCTCAATTTTTCAATTTTTTATGTTTCTAGGTTAAAATTTCTTAAAATGATTTAATTTTGATCATTTTATACACGTTTTATACACATTTTATACACGTAAATTATTGAGCATTTGAATACAAAACTTTTTAATTAAAAACTTTCGAATTTCAATTTTAAAAGTTTAAAATTTGACAGTTCCACTTTGAGTGCTTTCATTTGCAGCTCAAGTTTTATTGCCCCAAGTGGAAAATTGTTTAGCTTTAGTGTTTCATTTTTTTAATTTCATTGGCCGTGAAAAATGTTTGCGAACCGAAAAAAAAACCGGGAATTTATTTCGTCGATTAATTATTAATCAATCGATTGTGCTAATATATTTAACAATATATTGTAATATCATTTGTCAAAGCTTTCTAAATTTAACATATTAATTGAATCCCTAGAAACTGAAAAAAAACATTATTTATAATAAATTCGCGAATCTGTATACATATTTCGAGTTTATTGTTTAAAAAAATGCCAAATATTTTATTCGCTCCCTACTATGAAAAATTATACCTAGAAAAAACTTACAGCTGCGCAGAAACCTACTTTGGTACTTACGAGCGCAAACTAACTTACTAAGCAAGTTGTAATTTTTAAAATGAATAAAAATGAAAATTTGTTGGAATTACTGTTCAAGTTCATATACTTTAGGGACAAATTCAAGAAATGAGTAATTATGTTTTTAGTAATGCTTCATTGTTAATTAGTCGACGCTACTAATATATTTCAGAATATCTTGTAATATTTTCCAAAGCTTTCGAAATTAAGCATATTAATTGAATCCCTTGAAACTGAAAAAAAATATTATTTATAATAAATTTGCGAAATTCTATACATATTCCGAGTCGATTGTTTAAAAAAATGCAAAATATTTTAATGGCTCTCTACTATGAAAAATTATATCTGGAAATAACTTTAGATGTCTGGAAAAACCTAGAATTGTCAGGGAATTTCTTTCCAGGATTTGAATAACCCTGATTATATAAAAATTCCAGCTGCGCAGTAGAGTTATATGAAACTTCCTGCTGCGCAGTAGAGTCATATGAAACTCACAACTGCGCAGAAACCTTCTTTGGTAGCTAGGAGCGCAAACTAACTTACTAACCAAATTAAAATGCTTATAATAAATAAAAATAAAATATTTTAAATTTTTGCAGCAAGTGGTAGGGCCAATGGGTGGCGGACAAGTGTCTCAGAACCAACAAATCCAAAGTCCAGCGATGCAGCTTCACTCTCCAATGGCTCCAGGTCAGGTGCCACAACAGGGACCTTATGGAATCCAAGGAATGCCACCAATGGGCATGATGGGTGGACCGCCCCAATAGGATTTGCTTTACTCTCCTAATCCCGTCTGTCTACCGAACACAAATCCTCCATGGATCAATTAAATCAATGTGTTCCAAAGACTCACACGCGCTGGGAATTATTAGGAGAGTAATTGTCTGCATTTTTCATGGCCTTGGAAAAAAATACTCGTGGTCCAAATAGAATCAAAGATATTGTATATATGTATAAATAAGTGGAGGTGGATCAGTCCGCTCCTTTTCACTATTATATATAATATCTTTGCTGCAATCAACCAACTCAACGTTTAAATCTCGACTCAATATTAACAAATGAAATATATTTATTTCCTTTTATTTTCTTTATCCGTGTAGCTACGTATTTATTTATCAATCAGCAATGAGCCGAGGTTTCGTGTCCGTAGAGAGGAAGACAAAAATATTACTGGAAATTTAGTTTAAATTAGTAAGTTTGGTCGATTTTAATTCTGTTGGTGTGAATTTTCACCAGAGTTCTTTGTGAAACTGCAGGTTTTCCTTGCCTTTTCAATGAGATTTTTTACAAATGTGAACTATAGAAATCAGAATATAAAATTCATACTATAGCAATCCGTTTAAGACTGTGATACTATCCGAAACGATAATCGCGATAGGACGAGTGCAACACTGTTTTTTCGAATGGCACGCTCGTGTGTTATTTTGGAAACATATGCCACAGTATTTAAGCAACAATTTTTAAAGTATAGTGTCAGAACTGAAATGGCATCTCGATTAAGAGAAGAGTATACATTTATAAATAAAATGAAGGATACAAGTATCGTTTTTAGATCGTAATTGTAAATATTCGTACGAATAAACTAATGAAATGTGAAAATAAATCTATTTTTGAGCCTCTTCATTTCTCATGATTAAAACTATAAATTGATTCTAGAAATATGTATATAAGACTTTCTATTTATAGAATTAATAATATAATAATATTGAAAGATTACATTGATCAAGTAAATTTCTTGAGTCGTTGGACCGGGAATTTTACAAATTTTGAGAAGAAAAATCAACCCAAGTTCGAAAATTCGAAAATTATTTACTTAAAGAATTTTCTACTTTAGATTTTTATTTTTAACGTGTATTTTTAATTTAAACATTCTTTAAGTGCAGCTTTGAAGACTGAAACAATTACAAATTAAAAGGGTTTGAAGTTGACATTTTTTTGTAAAACACAGTTTATTTTATCAACTGTAAATATAAAAAAATAAATTATTCTTAAGATCAGTCATTTTAGTATTAAAAACTGAACTATAATTGATTTGACTAAATGATTTTAAATCCGTTCAAATTTTTATTTTATCAACTTCAAATATAAATAAATAAATTATTGTTAAGATAGATAAATATTTTGAGTATTAAAAACTGAACAATAATTGACTTGACATCTTTTTTTTTGAACAGGTTTTGAACTTCTAACGTTACAGTTTTAATTGTTCTATTTAAAAAAAATAATTTGTAAGGGAAATTTAAAAATAATTCCTCTTAAAATCTTACAGGTTCTTTTTTTTTTTTGATAATTTTGAAAATCTTTTAAAAATGTTTGTTAAAATAATTGTTTTAAATGAAAATTCATTTTCAATTTTCATAGGAATCTTAAGAAAAAATTTCATTTTTTAGAAGCCTTACACAGTTCTTAAAAAGCTTTTACATTTTTTGTTTGAAATCTTCAAAAATCTAGATTTTTTTTCTAATTTAGGCTCTAGATATTTTCACCGAAATTCCGGTACGAAAAGGCCAAATTTGGTCGATACACACACTTAGTCTTTAAATTATTTGAAATAATTTTTTCTACAAATAATAAGTGTTTAATTGTTATTTATAAATCCAAATATTAAAGAAATTTTTTAAAATTTACGGGATTTTCTAAAATTTGTAGGAAAAATGAAATTCATTTTAAAAGATATTTAGAAGTTTTGGAAAAATTTCAAAAATAATTTTAAAAAATTTTAAGCTACTTCTGGATTTCTAAAGATTTAAAAATAAATTTTTTTTAACTTTTCAGGGATGTTTAAACTATTTAAAATGAAAAATAATTAAACTTCTAATTTAAGAACTGTTAAGTTAAACAAACAACATTTATTTTTTGAATTTTTCATGTTTCTAGCTTAAAATTACTTAAAAAGATATAATTTTCAAAATTTTTGAAGTTCATTGATTAATTCTTAAATTTAGAGTATTGATAATGGTAACGTGGGTTTATATTTTTGTAATCTAATCTGAATCTTTAAAAGCCATAATTTATAAATGTTACAAATTCTAAATTTTGCAGTTTATCTGCTTTTCATTTTAAATTGTTCATTTGAAAAGTGTTAGTACGTTCCATTTTATACCTGTAAATTATTGAGCATTTGAATACAACATTTTGGAATTCGGTAAATTTTTTAATTTGAATTTTAAAAGTTTAAAATTGAAGAGTTCCAATTTAAGTGATTTAATTTCTTGTTTGTTTTTTATTACTTTAAATGAAAAAATGTTTAGCTTCAGAGTTTGAATTTTTAAATTTAATTGACCATGAAAAATGTTTGCGAACCGGGGAAAAACCGGGAATTTTTCCCGTTGATTAGCGGCCACCCTGTTATGGTAAGAAATTTAAATTACAAGGGGTTTTTCGCTATAAAAACTACAATACAAAAAGTAAAAAAATAAAATACAAACTTTTGAGGAAGAAACGTAAGGTCGTGGTTAAGTGTACCGAAATTTCGGTACGTATAGCCAGACTTCGTTTTTTTTTTGTTTTCAAATTTCCTGATAGGATAAATATACCATATAAAATATAAAGTGAATTGTTAATTTTTTAGTTATATAATCATTCATCTTAAAATCTACAATCTTTTTTTTTTTTAAATGTCCATTTTGCTCTTCATTTTTAAACTTACCTTCTACGTTACTATGAATATTAATTATTTCATGATTTTTAATATTGAAGTATAGTTCGAGTATTAAAAATTGAACAATAATTAATTTTCAAGATGAATCTGTATTTGTTAAAAATTAAAAAATTTACAGATTTTAGCGTTAAAAATGTGATTGTTTTAATTCCAAAACTTTAATAGTTTAACAAATTTAAGCGACTGGTTGAAACTTTATAAACTATTCTCAATTTTAAAATTAATATAATTCACAATTAAACGCTTTCATTCAATTTAAAACCCTTTAAAATATTACTTCAGTCTAAAATATTCCAATTTTAATGCGTTCAATTTGAACATTTTTAATTTAAAACAAGGATATTTTTTCAACAATTTCTATTTATATGAAACGAGCAATTATAAATCAAATTTTTAAAACTAAACAATGTGAAACTAAACTAAATCAAATTGAAAGTCTTAAATCTGACATATTTGAGAGTGCTAAATTAAAACTTTAAAGTTTAAACATTTAATTGTTGATTGTTTCATTTTTTTTAACTTTTAAATTTTACCTAAATGAACTTTATTAAGACTAATATGTATAAGTAATAATTGATCAATTATTGATTTCAAACGATCTAAAATAAAAATAATTTCTTATTTAAAAAGTGTTTAGTTTGCGCTGAAATGGTGGTTTTATATTTTTCAAACATTTTAATAATCATAAACTTATCTAAAAATGTGTGGAAAGAAATGATCTCGCACTCATTGTTGCATATTACTGCTTTCAGTTTGTTCTTTAGAATTTTCTGGAATTATGAAAATCGCAATTTCTGAACTAAAAAAAGTCGATTTTTAAAGATTATTAAATAAAATTTTGATTTTTTTCAAGATTATAAAACTTCAAGAGATTTCCCAAATTGTAAAAAATGATTCCGTCAAATTTTAAAACAATTTTAGGAATAATTAAACAATTAATTAAACTTTTCTACTATTTGGTTAAAAATTCAAATATTTTGTTGAATTTGTTAGGAATTTGATGAAGTTTAAGTTAAATTTATAAAACTAATAATTCCCTGAATTTTAAGTATAAGACAAAATAAAAATGTGATTGAATCATTATTTAAATTCATTAACTTTAGGGACAAACTCGAAAAATAATTAACTATCTTTACAGTATTATTTAATTAATCGATGCTACTAATATATTCAAAAATATCCAGACTATGAAAAATTATACATGGAAAAAATTTGAGATACTTGCAAAAAAAACTGAAATTGTCTGAGAATTTTGTTCCAGAATTTTATTAAACACCCTGTCATAAGTAAAATGCTTAATTAATTAAAAATACTTATTTTGAATAATTTCAAATGCAGAATTTTAACGGCATTTGTGTTGAAATTTCGGTGCAAATATTATTCAAACATTATAATTATTCGATCCAAGGGGAAAAGTATGCTTTAAAGAGGTAATATAAAACTTCTTTTATTTTAAATTCGGTGTGTACAGTTTTTACAAAAGAAACGGAAAACATTTAATAAATCTAAACAGATCGGCGACGCCATACTGCTTCCATACTGCTATCATTAAACATAATAATAATAATACAGTACAATATATCGTAATTAAAGATATTATAATTATCAATCATTAATCGCAATAATATAACCGCAATTTATCGTGTGTCGAATATATACATTTTAGGTCAGTCTCTGTATAAAAGTGTGTGAATGTGTATTTTGCATTATGTTTGTGTGCGTGCGTGGTTTTCGGACAACTTCTTACAGACTCGAGTAAAAAAAAATCACACTCGATACATCATCGATCAAAGCGTTGTTCAAACTTCGCTCCTTACCTTTAACTTAATACTTTTTACTGGAAAATACCCTTTTGTAACTTTTCATGTCAAAAAATGAAAAAAAACTCAATTTATCGAAAACTTAGAAAATTGAAAGAAAGGGGAAAAACTTTCTACTAATAAAATCTTAGGAATGACTGCATGAATGTGATTGATTTCTGTATAAAAAAAAGGGAATTTTTAAAGGTAATTGGAAGTTTGAGATCAATACGTGCATCCTTTTGTAATTTGTATTCGTATACGTTTGCTTACATTTCTTTCTTCATTTTCTCAAATTGATGCTACTTTCAAAAATTCGATTTCGAAAATTCTCAAGAAGGAACATCAATTTGAACGATTGTCGAAATTACAAAAGCACTTTCGGTTTGACGAGGAACTTAATTTCATTCCTCGAAGAACTTTCGAATTTGAAAGATGGTAAACAGGTAAAGGACCATTTTTTTCTTTGTACACACTTAACGACTTAACACTGTGGAAATAACGAAGACGAGTATTTAAATAAATACAGTAGTATGTGCATTGCATGCAAACGAAAATTATGGGAGTGCAACTCCGGAATCTAAGCTAAAATATACAGACTCTTCTAATATCCAAAATTCGAGATAATTTTCTCGATTTTATTTTCAAAAAAAAAAAATTAAATTGTTAATATTTTTATAACAGAAAGTGTAAAAAAATCAACGAGGAAGGTATATATTTGTATATATATAACTTTTTTTTTTCGTTCGAGTTCTGATCAATTCTTCGTGCTTGGAAGCACCGAAATTATCTTTAAGGTACTAGTTTTGAAACTTGAGTCTCCCTCTCGGTTTTTTTCCCTCTCTCGTTCTTCGGTACTTTTTGCATTTTAGGAGCAAAATTGTCGACGAATTCTGATAGCCTAGGGGCGGCTAGCGCCTAGATATTTAGTGTTTCAAACGAACAAGGCACAGGACCTCTTAGGACTCAAGGTGCGAATGCTAGGAGGCACTACTCAACTGTTCCATGCTCTATACGCCTCATCAGCAGCAGCACCAACATGTTAACACTGGAAACGAAAACGTCTAAATGTGCGGCATGAACGAGAGAAAAACAGGATTCGGCAGTTAAAGTTTATTAATTCATATCTTGTATCAAAATATCATTTTTATCTGCATTTCAACAACAGGGAAATTAATATTTTACTAGGATAAAAAAAAAGGAGAGATTGGTGCACACTGGATAAAGCACATTTTTTCATAATAGGAATAGCATTAGAGTATTAATATCATTCCTACTAAGACTAAATTAGAATTATTCATTATGTATCAGACTCCGCTAAACGTAATACTCAAATATATTTAATAAATTCTAAAATTATTTTGGAAACTAATCGCAATTTTTTAATAATTAAATTCGAAATTCTTCAAATTTAGAAGAAAAAAATTAGAAAGATTCTATGTGAATTGTAATAACAGAGAAATGAATTTTTTACTATGACAAAAAAAGGGGAGATTGGTGGACACAAGGATTATGCACATATTTGATAAATACTAAAATTATTTTTGAAACTGTTTAACATTTCTAAATTAAATTCGGAAATCTTCAAATCTAGAAAAAATTAGAAAGATTCACATTGGTTTCTTAATTTATATTTCATATAAAAATTTGCTTTTTAACTGAATTTTAACAACAGGGAAATTAATATTTTACTATGATAGAAAAAGGGGAGATTGGTACACACTGGATAATGCAAATTTTTTCATAATAGGAATAGTATTAGAGTAACTGCAACTTAAATATATTTGATAAATACAAACTTTATTTTTTAAACTGGTTGCGATGTTTAAATTTTAATTTGGAATTCTTTTTATATCAGTTTCTTATAAATACAGAGGTTTTTAAATTATACAAATTCGAAAATAAATATTTTTACAAAAAATTTTAAGCAGTTTGAATCTCATTTAAAAATTAAATGGCTGTAAAAATTGAGATGCATTCAATTTGTATTTAGATTTGAAACTTTAAAAGCGAGACGAATTTGATATTTAATTTTTGAAACCCCGATTTAAAAATAATAAAAATTGATAACTGTAAAAATTTCGAAAGATTCACATTGGTTTCAATTTGAAAGAATGATCCCATATATACTAGTCTCCCCTAATCGCGTTGGTTCTTTAATAGAATGAAACTTACATTTTTAAAAATATATTTAATATATTAACATTACTTTTGAAAATTATTGCAAATTTATTAATTTAATTTGGGATTCTTTTATATCGCTTAATTATAAACTCCGAAGTTTTTAATTAAAGTTTTCAAAAATAAATCATTTTTTACTTTTATACTTGAAGCCATATTCAAAATTTAAAAGCAGTTTGAATTTCATTTAAAAATTAAATGAGTACACAAATTTAGTAAAATTGACATTAGTTTCAATTTTCAAGAATTATCCAGTATGTAACAGTGCCATAAACGTCTTGGTTCTTGAATACAATACAACTTAAATAAATTAAAATATATTTAATAATATATTATTTTGGAAAATAGTTGCGATTTATTCATTTAATTCGTAATACTTTTCTATCAGTTGCTTATAAATTCAGGAGTTTTTAACAGCAGGATTTCGAAAAAAAAAGATTTTTTACTTTTATATTTGAAGCCATATTCAAAATTTATAAGCAAGTTGATTTTCATTTCAAAATTTAATAGCTGCACAAACTAAGTTGCAGTAAATTGAAATTTCGATTTCCAACTTTGAAAGCATTAAGAATTTGATATTTAAATTATGAAAACCCGATTTAGAAAAAATCAAAATTAAAAGCTGCAAAAATTTCGAAAGATTTATTATATTGGTTTCAATTTGCAAGTATTTAAATATTCCAAAGAGAGAACATTTCAAATACGGAAGGAAGCTTCGAAATAGACCATTTTTTAGTTTCGAATTTTCTTTGAAGAAATTAAAAAATTTTGATAAGTGAAAATTTTGCTTGAAAAAAAAAAACATAAATAATAAAAAAACGATGCTTCAAAAACTGATAAAAATTAGCAAGCCGTAAATTTCAATCATTTATAGAAAACTGAAAGATTTCCAATTTCGTTGTCATCAATTTTAAAGTTCGAAAATAATTTAGGATAAATTGAAATTTGTAAATTGTACACAATTTAAGAATATTTAATAACGCTAAAAAAAACTTTAACAATTAACAGTCCAAAACATCCTTCTGAAACTAGTTGTCTTTCCTAATTTGGAAGCAATTCAATTTGAAATAATCAAAATGAATAAGCTTTCAAATTGATCAGGTGATTTGAATTTCGACCTAAGCCAATTTTAAAATTACAAAAACGCAAGTCCTTTCAAATTTTATAATTTTATTTTCCATTTATCTGCAAATCTAAAAGCATTTGGAATTTTAAAGCAATAAAAGTTGAAATATTTCACAAATCGAAATCTTCGAAATTAAAAAATAATTGACTTAAATTCAAAAATCAACCATTCGAAAATTCTATCAAATTTGCAAGAATCTTTTTAATTTTCTCCACCTTTTAGCTCAATAATCCCACTTTACTTGAAATTTAAAATTCCCCCAAAAAACTAATATTAATTTTCAATAAACAAAATAATTCCTTTTACTTCCGAATCCTGATATGTCGATTGTCGAATTGGGTGAACGTGAAAGAAAGCATAAAATACAAGAAAACTCCTTATTTTGACGTACGCATGCGTAAATGTGCTATACAAAAATCACTCGCTAGTAATTAATGAAAGAAAAACAAAATTATGTTCAACAAAATGAAAGAATGATTGTGCTTATGAAAGAATTTCCCCTCACTTACAGCTATTGGGATATCGACGCGTTACCTAAAATATAGGCACACGTGCGAATACGTACGTACTTAAGATGTAATAACAGTGTAACGAACGAATTAGCACAAATTATTCACAATTATACCTAATCATTAGTTATTCACATAATCATTAATTTATTAAATTTATTTTTATTTTATTAAACTCTTTATTCGAAAAATATTTCGCATTCCACGTTCCTCAAGACACTTTCTTATCTTCTCTCTAATCTCAATCCTCCTATCTTCTTTCTTCTCCATAACAAATTTGACAATAACAAAGAACATAATCAACTTTTTTCCCGATAAATATTAAAACTGCACGATTATCTCAATTTGCTTCACAAGATTAGTTCTTGTATTACTAGGATGGACATGGAAACAAATTTCATTTTCGTTCTAGGCGACTCCATTTTTTCATTCCTAAATTTGTCAAATTTGAAACGGAAGTTTAAGTTCGAAATTTTCAAAAATTACCTCGTTTTGCACTAAAATAGAATCTAACTACGATTTATTCCTTTGAGAAAATTACTGCTCGGAAATTTCACAATTTAAATTTTCCGCAAGTACTCGCCAGAGAGCGCGATCTGTCAGGGTTCGAGTTCTGCGAAAATTTTAATATAATAAATGAAAAATAGTTTTTTTTTTGTACAAATTATTAACCAAAGTTTAAAGTTCATTTGTAAAAAGAGTTAAAAGGGTAAGTAATTCAATTGGAAGCGAAAAAATTTGATATTTTAATTACTGGTCAATTTTTCAGACTGAAAAATTCAAAGTACGCGTTTTTATAATATTCTTTATATTTTTACCAAATAATAGAATTTTCAATCAATAATTTTTGAACCATAAATGAAACGGTTCAATTTTCAACCAAAAATGAAAGAGTTCAATTTTCAACCAAAATAATGAGTTTTCAAACAAGAAGATTAAGTTTCTACTAGAAAGACAAATTTTCAAAAAATTACAATATTTACCAACTAAATCTTTAAATTTCTAATTAAAAAAGGTAAATTTTCTTCTAAAAGAAAACCAATTTTTAACAAAATTTTTAAATTAGAAAAAAAATAACAAAAATGGAATAGTGAAATTTTTAGATAAAAAAAATAAATTTTTAATACTGTAGTTTCATTTGCAACAAAAGAAATGAATTTTCAAATAAAAAAGAAAAAAATTTCAACCAAAAATGGAATAATTAAATTTTCTTTAAAAAAAATTAATTTTCAACAAAAAAAGGCGAATTTTTCAATCGAATAGTTCAGTTTTTCAACAAAAAATTGAATAGTTAATTTTCCTACGTAAAGTTTTTAATATAAAATAAAATGAAGTGAAATTTAAAAAAGGCGAATTTTAAATAAAATTCTTCATTTTTAAATCGAAAAATTATTTACCAAAAAAGATCAATAATATATTTAAATTTTTATAGAAAAAAATGAATTTCACCAAAAAAATGATAAAAAATGATAGTTCAATTTTCAGTTAAAAAAGAATTCTGAACCAAAAAAAGGTTCGAACCAAATTCTTGAATTTTCAGCCAAAAAGAATTAATTTTTCACAACGAAAAAATGAATTTTCAAACAAGAAGATTGATTTTCTACCAAAAAGTCGAATTTACAAATGAATAACTAATTTAAAAAATATTTATTTATAACAAAGACTACAAGTTTTTTAAAGTATTTGATTTCTAACCAAACAAATGAATTTGTTAACCAAAATAAATGAATTTGCAAATAAAAAGACAAATTTTTCAAAAATTACCATATTTACCAACTAAATAGTTCAGTTTCCAATTAAAAAAGTTAAATTTTCTTCTCAAATAAAAACAATTTTTAACAAAATTGTTAAATTATAAAAAAGATAACAAAAGTGGAAGAGTGAAATTTTTAGAAAAAAAATAAAGTTTCAACAATATAGTTTAATTTGCAAGAAAACAAATGAATTTTCAAATAAAAAAGAAAAAAATTTCAACCAAAAATGGAATAATTAAATTTTCTCTTAAAAAAATTAATTTTCAACAAAAAAAGGGAATTTTTCAATAGAATAATTCAATTTTTAGCCATAGAGATGAAATTTCAATTAAAGTAATAAATCTTCAATCAAAAAGGTTACTTTCCCAAAAAATAGTATAACTTTCACTAAAAAAATATAAATTTTTAACAAAAAATTGAATAGTTAATTTTCCTACGTAAACAGTTTTTAATATGAAATCAAGTAAAGTAAAATTTACAAAAAAAGGCGAATTTTAAATAAAATACTTCATTCTTAAGTTCAAACATTAATTACAAAAAAATCAATATTTTTTAATTTTTATCGGAAAAAAATGAATTTTATTTTTTTTTAATTTATAAAAAATGAAATAGTTCAATTTTCACTTTAAAAAATAATTTTTAACCAAAAAAGATTTCAACAAAATACTTGAATTTTCAACAAAAAAGAATTAATTTTTAACAAACAAAAAAAAATTAATTTTCAAACAAGACGATTAATTTTCTACCAAAAAATCGATTTTTCAATTTAATAACTAATTTAAAAAATATTTATTCGTAACAAAGATTACAAATTTTTTAAGGTTTTTGAATTTTTAACCAAAGAAATAAATTTGTTAACCAAAATAAATGAACTTGAAAATAAAAAGAATAATTTTCGAAAAAAATGTAAATTTTGAAACAGATAGTTGAATTTTTAAGTACAAAGATCAATTTTCGAGAAATGAAAAACGAATTTTGTTTAAATTACTTAAATTTTCAACGAAGAAGGATTTTTCGACCAAAAATATTAATTTTTGAGCACCAAGTTTAATTTTCAGCCAAAAGAGACGAATTTTCAATAACCCACATTAATTTTCATCCAAATGGTAGATATTTCAACTAAAAGAGGCGTATTTCTAAGCAAAAATAGCCAAGTTAAATTTTCAGTTGATCAATTTTTGACGAAAAAAAAAACGGATCTTCATCAAGTTAATTTATTTTAAAACAGAGATTAATCTTCAACAAACAACGTGAAATCTAATACGTGATATTTCATCAGTTTTTAACAGATAATAAAACAGAAACAAACAAAAGACAAATTTTTAACAAAATAGTTCAATTTTCATCCAAAGAGAAAAAACTTGAACCGATAAAATGTTAATCAAAAACAGTTGAATTAAACAAAAATAAGACGATTTTTCTCGAAAACAGCTTATTTTTTAATTTGAAAATATGCTGTTTTTTATTTTTCGCTATAAAAAATAGAAAACTTTTCAAAATATGTACTTTGAAAAGTTCTTTCAATAAACAATAATGTTATGTTTGTAAAATTCAGAACTATACAAGAAAAACTGACCCTACTTATAAAAATATTAAATTTGTTATTTTCAGACTGAATAACTGACATTTTAGCTCTATTTTACGAATAAACTATCAACTTTTATTCAAAATTTGTATTAAAAAAGCTTCTTTCATATATTATATTTGAACTCTAGTGATTCGTAAACTCCCCCGTTTGAGGGGTTATGCTTAAGCGCGGTGTGAATTGTGGCGCGAAATTTAAATATCTTTCTGCGTTTTAAAAGCTACAAGCAGTATTTTTTTCTAATTAAATCTACCTGAATAGAATCGTTGAGCCTATATTTTGAAAAACAGTCCTTTTCAATGAAAATTGCCACACAAAAGTTTTTTCGGCGCAGCGTGAAAATTTGTGCTAACTGTTGCTGGCCCTAGATTCTGTAACTCCTAGACGACATCGAGGAAGCTATTAAAAACGCCCCCCAGACAACATGCCTTTAAAGAGTTGCTCTAATTTCCCTCTGATCTTGGCAATAGTTCAAGTTTTCTTTCTCTTTGGTATACTTCATGTTGTTTGGGTCCGGTAATTAGTGGCGTTGTTAGCATGCAGGGAAAAGAGAGAGAGCGCGAAGCCTTCATGCCTTGAGACGCGGCTCTAAAGCTTTGGACAGAATAATTTTTGACAAAAAACGTTGGACAGAAATTTGTTGGACATTTAATATTATTTTAGCGATGAAACGGCATGGTTAAATTGAAAATGAGGATTTTAAAGACTCTGCATCCTTACTTGTAAGCGCGAAACAAGCTTCGTCCTCACCAGGCCTGTCTTGACACGTCTACACAAGCTAAAAAGAACGACCTTTATCAATGGCTTCGACCTTTTCTTATGTCAGAGTATAATGTATTATGCATTTTTCATTTTGCGATAACTAATTACTCGCTTGCCCTCGTTGGGGACAAAGGATGGCTCGACTGGAGTCTTGACTCGAATGAGAAATCGGGACACATTGAGTTCTCTCAGCTAATCTTTCAGCCTAACAATATGCAAGCACATTGAGAAACCAGCTGCTTTTTTTTGTTTTTTGACGAAAATGACACTTAGAGAGTTTTGCTCAAACTTCACAAACAACGTACAAGAAAAAACTCCTCGGACGAAAGCTAATGACTCGAAATTCGCAGTGAGAGCGCTCATGCGGACAAACTGCTTATACAGTATATTTATTATATTAACGTTGACAAAGTGAATTCATGTTTTTAACGATCAAACTCCCTAGTTTTCTTAGTGCAACTTTTACTCTAAGACTATGACTGATCCCAGAGATGCAGAGAGACTTCTTTCTAATTCTCAGGTACATCTCATTGTACTCTACATTCCTACAATCCGAAAATCAAAACAGTTGCATGGAAGGTTCATGAGAAAAAATAGAATTGCGCGAGAACTTTGATAAAATATAGTTTCTCTGGGAAAGGGATGCTTTCAAGTGGATTTTTATATTCTTTTAAATATATTTACTACTCTTAATCTGTCTGAATCTGCATCTCTGTAAAGGATCGTAGCAGTTTTGATAGTACTCAGTGCGAATGGAAGATTCGCAGGAAAAAAGAGGCATATGTATATACAGGTCTCGAGTACAATTCAATTCCAATGGGGCAGTAAGTAACAAATGGAGTGTGATGGTTGAATAATGAAACCCCACAAACCACCACCGCATTGGGAGAAGGAGATATACATATGCAATAGAGCGTCCTCGGTGAGACGAGATTCTTGAATGAAAAATGTTTGTTTCGATGTCAGATCATCATCCGATGGACATTTAATCTTTACTCCTTGTTAGGTGATTCTACGCATCGATTAACTGCAAAGGGCGAAACCGGTCTCAAGTTTACCGCAGTTTATTAGTAATTCTCTTTAACACCGAGCCTACCATGTTGAGGACGCCAGTGGCAGCAGGCGAGGTAAAGAGCCATGACGATGACAAGAACCTCGACGAAAACCAATCCAGCACAAACGCCGATTATTATCGCTGCGTTTTCTGCAACAGCTTCCACCAAAGCTCGGTAGCATCCCTGCAAAAACATTGTTTTTTTAATTAATATTCATTATTATTTTACTTGCTTAAATCATTTATTGAAATTATATTCAGTGGTATAGTCCTTAAATAAAAATCTTTAATTTTTTCATGTAGTCCGGTCACTTTAAGTGTGAATATCTCAAAGAGGAAAAATGTTAAAGAAAACCCGTACAGTGCAAGTCAATGTCTCTTTATTTTTGCGACGATTGCATGCTTAGTTGTTACTGTGCAAAAATCTGGTGAGGAACTGTCAGCCCTTATTTGTCGAAAAGCAGTAGATAGGTCAACTTTGAGAAGCTCCTGTATTGTCAAATTGGACTAGAAAATTTCGATGTTTTTTTATTTATTCTTCAAAGCCTTAAGAACATATATCTTTTCCAAACAATTAATTATTTTCATAAACGTGACTATAAAGTGGTTTTCAAGTAACAAAAAATTATCTTCAGCACTACTGCACCTAGGCCAACGAACAAAATGTAAACAAATATATTAATTTTCTGTTAATACAACTATATAAAAACGTTCGATCAATAATGACGCAGTAGAGATGTTTGCTTCATTGAAGTGTATAGCGGCGCATTCACAGGACCGGACGGGCTTCTGGATCCTTAGTTACCTTAAGTTCATTGCTTTTATACAATTTATGTATATGGTGCTAATACTTTTCCTTTTCCAAATATTAACAGCCCTGGCTCATTTTGGTAGATGCAGCAGTATTGAAGATAATTGTTTTTTTTTGTAAACTACTTCAGAGACAGGTTTATAAAAATATGAAATTTTTAAAAAGGATATAAATCCTTAAGGCTTTGAAGAATAAATTTAAAAAAACTCGAACTTTCTAGGCAAATTTTACAATACAGGAGCTTCTCAAAGTAGACCTATCTACTCGAAGTATATTATTTCGGTGATTTCAGGCAAATAAAGGTTGCCAGTTCCTCATAAAATTTTTGCACAATAAATGCTAAGCATGCAATCCACGCAAAAATAAAGACACATTAGCATGCACTGTACAGTTGTTTAAAACCATTTTTCTTATCTGAGATATTTACAACCAAAGTGACCGGACTACATGAAAAAATTAGAGAGTAGTTTTAAAGGGGTTGGGGGGTGGGGCTAAGAACGAAGGTTGTTAACAGAGAGGGGTGAGGATTATAAGTGGGAATAACGTTACAAACTGGAAATTCAACTATTCCATTTTAGGTCCCAAATATATATTTTTCATTTAAAAATTCAACTTGAATTTATTTCAAGTTTATTATTATTATTTTATTATTTCAATTTAATTTCAAATAACGTTACGAACTTAGATGACACTTAGAACTTAAGCTCGATAAGAAAATCCAACTATATTTTTGGGTAAAAGTTTTTTTTTTATTGAAAAGCCTAGTATTATATTTTGATACGAAATTTATCTTGTTTGGTTCAAAATTCTATTATTTGGTTAAAAATTTAATTATTCTGTTGGAAAATTTAATTCTATTGTTAAAAAGTAATCTTTTTTTTTATAAAATATTCAACTACTTTGTTCAAAATTAATTTTTTTTAGTTGAAAGTTTGATTTTTTGGTTAAAAAAACACGTTTTGTTGGAAATTCATATATTTTGTTGAAAGTCTGTCTTCCTAGATAGAAAATTGATCTTTTTAGATAAAAATACCAAAAATACCATTTTTCAACAAAACACCTGCATTTTCAACTAAAAAAAAATCAATTTTCAACAAATTTGAATTCATTTTCCACACAAACAATGTTCAATTAGAGTGATGAATTTTCAAATAAAGAAGATAAATCTTCAATCAAATAGTTTTTAAATTAAAACATATTAATTTTCACACAAAAGCGGAATAGTTAAAATTTCAGTTAAAAAAATGAGTGTTCAACTAAAGAGATGAATTTTCAACTGGAATAGTTGAAATTTAAACTAAAAAGACGAATTTTCAACTATAATGATGAGTCTTGAACTGAAACAGTTCAAATTTTATCCAAAAAGATAAATGTTAAACATATAAGATTATTTTCTAACAAAAAAAAAATTTTGAACAAAATACATTAATTCTAAGCTAAAAAATATATATTGTCAACCAAAAATTGAAATGCTAAATTTTTGGTCAAAAAATTAATGTTCAACCAAAGAGATGAATTTACAACGAAAATGATTATTCTTTAACTAGAATAATTGAATTTTCGACCAAAAAGATGAATTTTAAACCCAGAACATTAATTTCTAACAAAAAAAAAACGAATTTTCAGTTAAGAAAAAGACCAATAGTTTCTTGATTCAATGCTAAGTTTTTTCCGAGTGAGGCAACCAAAAGATGTCTTAGAAAGAAATACAAGAAGAAAACTTAACTTATTATCACGTTTTCGACCGCACATCAATCTAAAAAAATATGTTGTTTCAATTTTATAGATAACGATACGTTTTTCTCCGCGTTGAAGTCAGGAATGGGAACAATTTTGAACGAGAAACTACTATTCATATCTTGCATTGTTTTCGAGAAAAATTAGATTTTCAATCGATAAAAACGAAAAAATGTAACCTTAAAAAGTAGAATTTCAAATCAGAGACCTCTAGAGATAAAAAAATTCAATTTCGAGACAAAATCCTCAATATTGTACAATTAAAAATTCAATACTTTCAAAATGATGAGAATATAAAATTTACAAATTTTGAATTAGTTTTACACTGCCGAGGGAAATGATCAACACGCCTTAATTTTCATAATATTGACCGGACATTTTTCCCCGTAATAGCCCGAAAGGTAATAAGATTCTGCGCCTAATAAGCCGAATTTTCAGGCAAAATGTCAATTTTATTTTTAAAATATTGCACTAAAACGAAAAAATTGCATGTTATCAAAAAATTGGCATAAGTCTGAAACTTATTAACATTTAAAAAAGTTTTTGGGCGAATTTTAAAGATAAGTTTTCATATTATGCAATAACACATTTTTAAATAACATATACGGTGTCCAGTCGATTGCTATATATTTGGAAAAAAAAACTTTAAACGTAAGGATTTGTTTTTTAATAACGATTATTCATTATTGTCGTTTAATATTCCACTATTATTTTTAAAAAATTAGTATCTCATTGCAATATTCTAAATATTTCTCATCCTAGGTTGAAAAAGAACAATTTATATTGTATTTGTTTGGTATTTTTATTCAAAAAGATTAATTTTCTATCAAGGAAGACAAATTTTCAACAAAATACATGAATTTCCAACAAAACATATGTTTTTTTTAAACAAAAAAGTCAAAACTTTCAACTAAAAAAATTAATTTTTAACAAAGCATTTGAATTTCTGATAAAAAAAAGATTAATTTTTCACAATAAAATTGCATTTTCAACAAAATAATTAAATTCTCAACCAAATAATAGAATTTCGAACAAAACAAGATGAATTTCGAAAAAAATATAATAGTAGGCTTTTCAATTAAAAAAAACTTTTATCCAAAAATATAGTTAGATTTTCTTATCGAGTTTGAGTTCTAAGTTTCAAATAGTTTTCTTTTTTCATTTGAGCTGCAAAACCTGTAAATTCCTGTAGATTGTATAGTTTTAAATTCTTGTAGTTGTACTTTTTTGTAAATTCTCGAAGGAAATTAAAATAAAAATGAAATAAAACAGTACACAAAAAAGTACAAAATCATCCGAATAATAGAAAAAAGTTTTACATGCTCATGTAGGTTGTAATTTATTGCATTTATTTATAGATTCCCGTACAAATTGTTTCAGTTTTTTGTAAAAAATTTCCCACCAGGGATTTAATTGCCAGGAACCCGAAATTATTATTTCAACAAGAAAAAAGATTTAAAATCTCATTAAAACTAAGAATATGCTCCATAATTTCTCAGAAAGATGTGCGCAATTACTTGAGAAATTATGAAATATGAATTTCAAATTTTTTTTTACAAAGTACGAGAACAACCTACAAAATTACGAAGAATCTCAACGAGAATAATCAAACTAGAGTTCGCTGAGGCCACTCTACTTGAATATACATTATGGAAAGCCGCAGTTCTAAGATAAGCTGCTAATTGAAAATTAAAAGACTAAATTTGAGCAATTGCCGAACAATTAACTGAGAAAAAAAGGTCAAAGTACTTTTGATAAAGGAAAAATAAGCTTATAAGCTGACAGCCTTTTTGTAAGGAAAAAATATCCAATTTTGATATTAAATTAGAGAATGGAAAATCTAACTTAAAATTTTAAACAGACTAAAAATTCAAAAATTCCTTCACAAAAAGGAAAATAAGGTCATGTTTCACGAAAACAGATAAATGAATTTCTTAAAATAAAATTAACACAGGTACCATATTGAATAAAATTTGCAACGCTTTAAATTCCGAAGACTTAAAGTCGAAATACATAGAATTTTTAATCAAGTAGATGATTTTGTAAACAAAAGTTACATTTTAATACAAACATGAATTTTCAACTAAAAATATGAATTGTCTATCAAAAATGGAATAGCTATATTTCCAGTTGAAAATTTTTTTTACAAAAAAAGTTTCATTTTCATTCAAAAAAATGAATTTTTAACTAAAATCATGAATCTTCAACAACAAAATAATTTTTTATAATTCAGTTATAACAAAAATTATAAAAATTATTTTAAAAACATTTGTATTTTCTTAATGAGACTTTTTTACAATATTTAATTGGGAAGGTCCAACTGAGTTTTTTAAACTTTTGTTTTAGTTAAACGTTAAATCCAAAAAACAGACTATCCACACATCAGTGGAATTTTCAACACAAAAATATGAATTTATAATAAAAAAGTCTAAAATGCGAATTTTCTATACAGAAGTTGAATCTTCAATCCAAAAATACGAATTTGAATAAATTTAATTTTTAACCCAAAAAGACGAATTTTTCACAAAAAAGTTTATTTTCAAACAAAATAGTTGATATTTCAAACCCAAAAAAATGACTGTAGAAAATAACTGAATTTTAAACCAGATAGTTTTTTTTAATCAAATAGTTGAGTTTTTACTGAAAAATATGAATTTATCACAAAGAATGCTAATTTTCCATGAAATAATTGAATTTCCGCCACCCCTTCACCCCTAAAGCTTCTTCCCTAAAACTTGTTCAATTTTCAAGTCTAAAATCGAATTTTTGAGCGAAAAGGGTAACTTTTTAATGAAGTAGTTGAATTTTTAACCAACTGGTCGATTTTTTAAATAAATAGTTGTATTCTCAACCGATTTATAAATATTATTATTAATATTATTAATATTAATATAATTTATAAATATTCTCAATACGATTTATAAAACAAATTCATATATTTTTTGCCAAATAGTTGAATTTTCAACCAGGTAGTTGGATTTTCTACACAAAATTTCAACAAAATACATAAATACTTTACAAAATGTTTGATACATTGGATATGATGTTAGTCTCAATTTTATTAAATTAATATTTATTCTATATTTTTTTCGTTTGTGAAATTTTTAAACTAAATAGTTGAATCTGTAAGCCAAAAAGATATATTTTTGACAAAAAATGATTTAGTATAAGTTTATTGAGAAATAATTTTCAATCAATTACAAAAAAAAAAAATTTCCTACAAAACAGTTTAATTTTGTACCAAGTGGGTAAATGTACCAAATGGTTTTGTATATCAAATTGTAAAATTTTCAAGTCAAAAAGACGATTTTTCTATAAAATAGTTTAAATTTCAACCCAAGAATATGAATTATCAACAAAAAAGTTAACTTTCAACCAAGGAGTTCAATTCTTAATTTAAAAAGATGAATTTTCAACAAAACATGTAATAGTTAACATTTCAACAAAAAAATTTAATCCATAATAAAAAGCAATTCGATTTAACAAAAAAAGACTTAACCAAATACTTGAATCCTCTTCTAAAACAAATTAATTTTTAATTAAACAAAAAAAAAAAACAAGAAAAAAACGATTTTTCAACAAAATTCATCAATTTTCGATGAAATAACTAATTAGTTTACTAAATTGTTTAATTTTATAGCGGAAAATACAAATTTTTTTAACAAAACAGTTTAATTTTTAACTTGCAAATATGAATCTTCAATAAAAAATTTTATTTCCAACCGAAACAGATCAATTTTGAATCAGACGGCTCTATTTTTAACAAAAATATATTATTAAACCAAAAAGATTAATGTTTAACAAAATAGTTAAATTTTCAGTTAAAAAAAAATTAGTCCAGGAAGAAACCAAATTTTAAACAAATGTTTGTATTATTAAGCCAAAAGGACGACTTTTCAACAAAACTCTAGCATTTTTAACCAAGAAGTATGACTTTTTAACAAAAAAGTTATTTTTAACAAAATAATTAAGTATTCAGCCAAATAGTAGAATCTTTAAGCAAAAGCGTTCAATTCTGTACAAAAAATATAATATTAGATTTTTCAATAAAATAGAATGAACTTTTAATCAAAACCAGTTTAATTTTCTTTTTCGGTTCTATTAATTCAGTTTGCAATTAAGCAGAAAAAAACGATAAGAAGGGGGAAAGTCTTGAAAACAGGGACAAAAGAGGAATTAAAAAAAAGGAAGAAGATTCTGCATTTGTTGTGCTTGAATTTAGAAGTCTTCAAATTGGAAATGATTCACGCTTTGAAGCTTCCCAATTTTAAAACTCTTTCAATACAATAAAATAAAAATTACATACGAATATAACAGCGAATTTTTAAAAAGCTTTTTAAAATAGAAATATATAAATTACTTAATTCATTAAAAATTTAATCAAATATGAACTTACCCTTTGATAGTAAGAGTTAGCTTCTGTTGGAGTTGACTGGCAACTCGAATCCATTATCTGGCCATTAGGATATTTTCTGCAGCAAGCTTCCGGGACTTTGTAATGGCTTATCCAATTGCTAGTATCGAAATCTAAGTAACTTTCGGCACCACAACAATGCAGCTGAAATGAAGAAAAGTAAATTTATTACCGCTCAGGTTTCTCCAAGTAAACGAGAAATTAAATTAATTTGACTTATGTAGGTCAGTTTTTTACTCGTTGCGTTACGAACAAAAATATTAATTATATTATCTGGGTGGCCGCAAAGCTTCATTTTCAAAAATCCATGAATTTTCTATGATTTTTCTCTAATGAATTTTTCATTTTCCCTGACATTTATATTCAAAGACCAGCATTTTAAGCTTGTAACATTTTTCGGATATAATCTTTCATAAAGGAGGAAAAAAATTACAAAATGTAAATTTTTTTTATTTACTTTAACCAAGAAATATGACATTTCGGCCATAGAAGATCAATTTTCAACCCGAAAGGAGAAATTTTCAACAAAATAGTTTTATTTTTAATAAAATAGTTAAATTGTCAACAATATAATTGAATTTTTACCCAATTGGTTGAAACCTCAACCTATAAAGATGAATTAACAATTACATGGTCGTATTTTCAAACAAAAAGACTAAATTCTAAGCAAAAAACAGTTGTATTTTAAACCAGATAATTAAATTCTTTAGAAGACAGTTGAATTTTCACAAAAAAAATAAAAATTTTAATCTAAAAGGACGAATTTTCTGTCCAAATACAAGAATGTTCAACAAGATAGTGGAATTTAGACCATAAAACATGAATTTACAAGCAACTGGTTGAATTTAAAAAAAGAAAAGATTAAGCGTTAACCCAAAACTGTTGCATTTTCAACAAACATTTGGAATGAACATGATTGAATTTTTTACCTACAAGGATCATTTTTACCCAGATGGTCCAAGTTTTAATAAAAAAAGATAAAACTATAATAAAGATCAGTTGCACTTTTAACCAAATAGTTAAATTTTCAAGGCAAGAAGACATCTTTTAGAATACAGTTGCATTATTAACTCGAAAATTGGAATTTCCAACAAGAAGATGAATTCTCAACGAAAAATGCAGTAGTTGATATTTCAGAAAGAAAAAATCGAATTAACAACAAAATAAATCAATTTTAACCGAAGAGTTGGTTTTCAACAAAATAATTAGTGGAATCTTCATTCTTTCAACAAAATAATAGTAAAATCTTGAAACTACAAAGATGACTTTCCAAGAAAAATGCAATAGTTGATATTTCAACCAAGAAATATGAAATGTCTATTAAAAGAAATGTATTTGAAAACCTCAAAGACGAATTTTCAAAATTTAAATATTTTTTGGTAAATAAAGCAACAAAGTTTATCCAAATTATTGATTTTTCAAGCTAAAAGACGATTTATTTTTGTAAAAGAGTAAAATTTTCAACAAAAAAGTTAATTTCAACCAACTAGTTGCAATTTTTATCAAAAAAGAGGAAATTTTTAACAAGAAAGTTAGTTGTCCACCAAAAAAGACCAATTTTCAAATAAAAATATCAATTTTTACCCAAAGAGATGAACCTTCCTTCAACAAAAAATACACTTTTAACAAAGTATTTCAACTTTTAATAAAGCATTTGAATTTTTAATATAAAACGAATAATTTTCAACAAAATAATTAAAATTTCAACCAATGTGATGAATTTTTAATTAAAATCACAATCTGCATCTGGAATAATAAGAATTTGTATTACAAAATTATTTGACAACAAAAAAAATCAAATTTTCAATTAAAATTATGAATCTTAAGAAAAACATTATTTAATAAAGTGGATCAACCGTGAACCAAAGATTTTTTCAACCAGAAGTTCTATTTTTATCTACAAAATATTAAATTTCTACTAAAACAGATGATTTTTTAAACTAAAAAGACAAGTTAAAAAAAGAGGTACAATTTTCATTCAAGAAAAACTTCAGTTGAATTTTCAAACAAAAAGGATGATTTTTTAAACAAAATTGTTGAATTTTCAAATAATATATTTGAAAAGACTATATTTGCAAAGATTTTAAAACATTTCAAAAGATCACCAAAAATGCCAAAAAAACATTCTGGAAGATTTTCCGAAAACTGTTTAATTTTGCAGAATTTTTTTAAGGGTTTACGAAACATTTGAATAATTTTAAAATATACTTAGAATTTTTTTACAAATTTAAAAAATAATTTCAAATTTGGGAAGATTTTAAAAAATTTCAAATAAAATGTAGATTTTTGAAGATTTCGAGATACAATTTTTCTTTCAACATTTTTAAAAGTTTTAAGATTATAGAAAAATGTTATTCGTATTCCTGAGAATATTAGGAGTTATTATTTATTTGCAAAAATGAATTTAAGGATAATATTTAAAAAGACTTAAACAATACGAAAGATTTCTAAAAGGACCAAAGATGGATCCGGAAGCTTTCAAGACATTTTTAGAAATAGTTCGATTAATTTGAAGTGATATTAAAGAATTTACGCACTTTTGAAGGGATTAAAAATATTTGTAAACTTTGAAAAATGTATTAAATTTTGTTAATATTTCTTCAAGGTTCAAAAAGTCCAATATACAGGGTGGCCGTTTTAATCGATGAAATAAAATCCCGGTTTTTTCCCGGTTCAGAAACATTTTTCACAGTCAATGAAATTAAGAAAATGAAACACTAGAGCTAAAAAAATTTCCACTTGAGGTAATAAAAACTAAATTAAAAGATCAATCGATGAAAATTAAAATTTTCAAAATTGTATAATTTTAAGGAATTTTAATCTAGAAACAATAAATATTGAAAAATTGCAAAATTTTTAACTGAACACTTCTTAGATTAGAAATTCAATTATTTTCTTTTTAAATAGTTTAATCATCCTTGGAAAGCTTCAAAATTTTATTTCAAAATTTTGAGAAATCTAGAAGCTGCTTTAAATTTGTTTTAAATTAAAAATTATTTTGGAAATTTTGTCAGAACTTCTAAATATCTGCCAATATTAATTGAATTTTTTCTACAATTTCCAGAAAATCCTGCAAATTTTAGAACATTTCTTTACAATGTGGATGTATAAATAACAATTGAACATTTATTATTTGTAAGCAAAATTTGAGTAATTTTAAGAGATATGTAGAAGTTTTGAAAATATTTAAACTTAATGTAAAGCTTGAAATGATAGCCTAATATAAAGCAAAATTTAGATTTCCGCAAATTCTAAACAGAAAATTAGATTCTTTTTAAGAATTGTGAAAGGCTTCAAAAGAATAAACAAATTTTCTTAAGATTCATAGGAAAATTAAAAATAATTTTTCATTTTGAAAAATTATTTTACAAGAATGTTTAAAAACTTTTTCAAAGATTTCAACAAAATTTTCAAAAAAGATCCTAGAAGATTTTAAGAAAATTTGCATGATAATTTTTAATCTTTTTAAAAATCCTGAATATCTCTTCAAATTACTCAAATTTTTTCTACAAATGTTCATTTGTAAATTATACATCAAAATTTAAAAATGTCACTAACAAATTAAGCATCTTTCAAATACAACAATTAAAGTTGTAACGTTCAAAGTTTAAAGGCTCTTCAAAATTTTAACGATTCCACGTTTTCTATGTCAAACAATTCAGTTAAAGATTATTTACTCTAAAATATTTGGTTTCAATTTACGTGTCTTAAATAAAAATTCAAATATTGCTAAATATTCTATAATTAGTCTTTTTCGTAATAAAAAAATTTAAATTATATGGGTTAAAAATTGAATATTTTAGACTGAAACAATATTTTAAATTTAATAAAATCCTTTAATTAAGAATTTATTATCATGAAGTTATTTTTGCGTTGAAAATAGTTTTAAAACTTTCAGTCACACCTTCACATTTGTTTAATGACGAAGACTTTCAAATTGTAACCGTTTAAATTTTAACGTTAAAATCTGAAAATTCTTAAATTTTGAACTGGTTTAAAATCGTTTTGTTAACTCGTGTTTGTTCACTTTTTATTACTTAAAGTACACATAAATTAAAAAAATGTATTTAATTATTAAATAAAAATATGTTTTATCGAAAATTTTCAACATCAAAGGCTTTTGTTTTTCATTGGTTCAAGTCTTTAAGAAAACATTTTAAAAATCTTTAAATTGAAAATGTAAGCATAAAAATAAAAAGTTTAAATGGAAAATTTTCAAAGTAACAAAAATTTAACTAATTATTTTAAAACTGTTGAAATCGAACGTGGACAGATTTTTCTTCTACAAATTTGTAAAATTCACGGGAAAAAAATGCAGTGTTATTTTTCGGTTTTCCAGGTCCAGCGGCCACCCTGGATGTATGTTTTAAACTCAAATTTTTCCTAAAATTTCTCGAACATTTTTTAGAAAAAGTTCCTACAAATATGAAAATTCTTAATAATATTTTTGATCTTTTTAGAGAAACCTAAGAAAATTAGTTTTATATAATTTTAAAGCGAATGCACGAAGAAACTGAAACGTCACGTAACAAAGTCACGAGAATTGTGCAAGGCCCTTTAAATGGAATAGAACCCTTTCAAATTTAAATTTAAAAATTGTAAATTTATTGTCCTTGACAGATAATTCAAGTGTCTCTTTTAGAAATACCCAGACTTGTGCAAGATTATTTTTTTATTCTATAACTTTCCCTAATCAATAATATTTCCTGACTTTTATCTTATTTCCAGTGTTTTCCTGATCTACGCACATAAAACTAGAAATATAAATTTAGATTCTTGCGGGACTTCTCTCATTGTCTGGAAAAAGATTAGGGGGGAAAACAAAGATCATCGCGTGGAAGAATGTGAAGCCGGAAGATTCGCTTAAGCGTTAATTTATTTACAACTCGAGCTTAACTTCCTTATTAATTGTGCTGCTGATTTACCTGAGTCATGATTCTGTCCCACGCGAGAGTCACGGTATCCGAATGGCCAGAGTAGTACTTAATAGTCGACTTTACGATGCTCTGCGTTTCTTTCTCGGCCTGCAACAATTTTACAGTTTTACAATTAGAGAATTGAGAAATATTTGCTGAATTTAGCACAGCAATTACATTAAAACCTTCGGAACACATTTTTTTTCTTTTTAAGTTAAGTGTGAATGGTGAAATTCTACAAAGGAAACTACTTTACTCACGTCTCTGGTTATTTATTCCTTAACATTAAAAATATAAACAATTTAAAAATTAATTACTTTACCAATTTTTAAATATTAAGTTTTAATCATTTTTGAAACAATAACTAGACATTTCGAATTCAACCGGCATCATTTCTAAATAAAAGCATTTAAAATTGAATAATTTTAATTTTAAAGTCTTTGGAACTTAAAAAATGTCAGACTAAAATGTTAAAGTTTCGAAAATTTGAAATTGTTCATTACATGAAAAGATTAAAATTTAACATTAAATTGATTAGATTATTTTTTAAAGATTCAATTCAATTATTTAAAAACAAACGTTTAAAAGTAAATACTTTGAAATAAGAAACATTAAAAATGAAAAAATTTCTACTATGTAACATTGACAATTAAACGAATCCGAAAGTGATTTAAAACTGAAAATTTATTATTCCACAAAAATATTGTGACACTAAAACTTTTAAAATCTCAAAACCTTTTAAATTTCAATTACCTTAAGTACATTTAAATTGTTTGAAAAATTTAAAGTTTTCAAATTGTAAATTATATTTTTCTTAAATTCAACCATTTCAATTGGAATTACATTTCTAACTTTTTAATTTCAAATTGTATAATATTTATCACTTAATTTAAAATTATTAATCCTTCTTAAAATGTTTAAATCAAATTGCTTTAAATTTTATATTACTATAATATATGATTCTAATGCTTAAAATTGCACAATTTTAAAACTTTCATTTGGAAAATTTTTTAAAATTAAGTTTGAGTGTTCAATAATTTCGAATAGTTTCAAATTAAAGAAATTCAAATTTCAATGCCTAGTTCCAACTTTTTTTTCATTTTTAAGGATTTAATTTAAGAAATGGTTGTTTTCCATTTAGTTTTGAGTAATTTATTTCAAAACAGTTTAATTACAAATTCTTCAAACTGGAAAATTGTGCAACTATCAACAAGTCTTCCAATTTGATATTCAATGATTTCGAAGACATAAAAAAACAGACAATCTTGAGGCTGAAAATTTACAGAAATCAGTCAAGAATATACAGATATAAAATTATCAAATTTAAACTGAATAAAATTAGAACCAAATAATTTAGAATATTTTAATCTACAGTATTAAAATTGGTAATTAACTACTAAGGCTTTCATAATGAAATTTTCAAAGATGTAATAGTGAGACTGTCCTGGCAGTTTTAATATTTGAATTTGAAACTACAGCATTGTGAAATTGGAAACCTAAAAAAAATTAAGAAATTTAAAGAAAAAAAAAACTTTACTTTGAATGCCTAAAAAATTATACTGTGTTAGAATTGCACATCTAAAACTATCATTTTTAAGGTGATAAATATATTATTAATAAGTATGTATCATCATGCAATAACAAGTGACAATCAAAGTGATTGGATGGACTTTTATAAATTAAAAAATGAGATTTCTGTACAAAGAAATTACTCATTTTCAGCACCCAAAATTGAAGAATTTAAAAGTTGTAAGCCTTTCAAGTTTAATTAATCTAAAAAAGTTGAAAATTATATGCTTTATAATTATTGGAAACTTTCTCAATTAGTGAATTCAAACTTAAAGCATACATCGATTTTATGAAAATTTTATATTAGAATTACAAAAAACTAAAGACCTCAGATTAAAAGGTTGAACACTATTGATGATTATAAAATAATACAGCTTGAAAATTGTAAAATGAAAACTTTCAAATCTTTTTAATTCAGTTATAATTTTTTTATTAATTTGGTATTAATTTGGCAAAGTCAAGTTCGAAGCTGTTATAGTATAAAAAATTTTTAAATTGTATTTATTTATGATAATTAGTTTGGCAATTCTGATTGTTTCCAAAAATGGAATATAATAGCTTTCAAATTTCAATTGTTAAGTTTAGATATCTACCAATTCTAAAACTTGTAATGTTTCTCAAATTAAAAAAGTTTGGAATGTAGAGTTTAGACTGGAACATTTTGTTTATCCAATTGGAGCTTTTAATTTTTATAAATTAAAATTTTTATTTCTTATTTAATCTTATTTAAATTAGCATTTCCAAAATCATAGTATTAAAAAAGTATTTATATTGCAGGATTTTAAATTAAGAAACGATCAAATTAGAAAGCTACCTGCTTTAAAAAATTGTTCAAATATAATTTAAAACTTTAAATTAAAAAGCGCAGAATCTAAAAAGCAATCAATTTTGAAAGTTGTGAATATTGATCAAAATTGAAAGTCTTTAAATCAACAGGAAAATACTTAAGTATGAGATTCCTCTAATTTGAATTAACAATAAATAAATAAACCTTATAGTTGAAAGTTTAAATATGCGATTGCATTTAAAAATGTACTTACATCTCCTTTAAGTCCAAAAGCGAGGCCAACAACGATACATTCCAGTACAAGTACAATCAGAATGAGAATACCATACTGAAATAATACAAAAATTGATCATATATATTTTTTAATTCACTAGAAAAATGATAAAATGTTTTTAAGGTAAAAAAAGTTTACATTCCATACAGAGAATATATGAGGTAACAAAAATCTTACATTTTTTTGGAAAATGTGATTTGGAACAAGAAGCATGAAGTTAAAATTTTTAATTTTTAAATTTGTTTTATTATTATTATTATTTTTATTAAAAGGAACTTACGAGACATAGTAGACAGCGAGATTCAAACATAGCTCCGCAATATCCTAGAAAACTGACGATAAACGTCAGGGCTCCAGCTGCAATTAAAATGTAGGAGATCAGCTCGATGACGTGGGCATCAGTTTTACTCTGCAACAAAGAAAAAAAAATGTTAACTTTCGAGTTATTCATTTTTTATTCGATTTTATAATTATACTAGTAGCATCAATCGCGTGCTATGAGCGCGTGTAGCCTTTAGATTTCAAGGTAAAACCAATTTTTAATACAAAATTAAAATGTTGAATAACTTTTTATTTGTTACGTTTATTTTTTAAATTTATTTGTTCATTCTTAAGACTGTATTAATATATAATATTCTCAAGATTCTTGAGAAAATTCAAAAAAGTTTTTAAAGATTTTAGATATGTTCAATCAAAATTTCAACCAAATTAATTTTCAACCTAATAAAATACATCCTTAATTTGAAGCAAAATTATTTTATAGTTTAAATCAAGAACAGTTGAATTCATGCATAAAAAGATAAATTTTCAACAAAATATGTTAATCCCCAGCAAAAAAGATGACATTTTTTCCAAGAGAGACGAATGTTCTACAAAACAGTTTAATTTTTTAACTCAAAAATATGAATTAAAAAAAAGTATGTTTAAACAAATAGATGTATTTTCTACCAAGAAGAGGAATTTTCAACGAAATAGTTTCATTTTCATAAAAGGAGATGGTTTTTCAAATAAAATAATTTAACATTGAACAAAAAAATGAATTTGAAATAAAGTTCTTTCAAATAAGTACAGTGAAACTCTTCTATAGAGCAGACTTTGGGGCTGACGGTGGGTGGAAACTAACTCATTATAGCATGTTCCGCTTTTGTTTATTCACGCCTGAAACTCGCCTGAGTGACAACCGTAGATCCCGCGCACCCTGCGCAGCTCTTATTACACCTACCTACGGCGAACGAAATGATGATAAATCTTCAACCAAAAAGTGCATCACAAAAAGTAGTTGGTTGATATTTCAACTGAAAAAGATTTAATTTTAAAACAAAGAAAGTTATATTCATCGAAGAAACGAACTTTCCACGAAATAGTTGAATCCTCAGCCAAAAAAGATTAATTTTGAACCAGCTGAATTTTTTTCGCAAATGTAAATTTTTAACAACAAAATTAATTTCTAGCAAAATAAATGAGATTTCATCTAGGAATATTAATTTTATACCAGAAAGAAGAATTATTAGTGAAATACATGGTTACATTGTCAACCAAAGTGATACATTTTGATCTAAAATAATGAAACTTGAACAAATTTTTTTTTAACAAGGTAGTTCATCTATTATCCAAATAGTTGAATCTTCAACAAAATTACATACATTTTCATTAAAAAAACAAACTAATTTTCAACAAAATAGTTGAATTCTCAACTAAAAAAATATTAATTTTCAACCAGCTCAACATAATTTAACCCAAAAGGATAACAATAAATCTTCAACAACAAATTTTTTGATAATGCAGTTCAACTTTCAAACAAACAGTTAAATCCTGGAAAAAAAATTTCTCTCAAGAAAGACAACGTTTCAATAAAATAGTTGAATTCTTAAACAAGAAAACAAGCAGATTTCTGCCAAAATATATGAATTTTCAAAGGAAAAAGACGAATTTTCAACAAAATAGTTGAATCTTCAACCAAAAAACATGAAATTTCTGCCAAAAGAGACCAATTTTTAATCTTAAAAGACGATTTTTCAACAAAATTGTTGAATCCTTAAACAAAATAAATGGATTTTCAATCAAGAAGATTAAGTTTCTGCTAAAACGACTAATTTAAAAGAGAATAGTTACATTTTTAAACAAAGAGATATGAATTGTGAATTTAAATGACGAATCTTTAACTAAAAACGACTTTTACAATCAAAAAGAGTTTAATGATTACAAAAAGATAAATTTTCAATTTCGAAATTTTATAGCTGCGTTTTTGGTTTAAAAGAATCTAGTATAGTTCAAAATTCTACTATTTTGTTTAAAATTGGCCTTTTAGTAAAAAATGTATCATTTATGGTAGAAAAGTAATCTTTATCAGTAGAAAATGAAAATTCCTTTTTTTTGTTTTTACAAATGCATCTATTTTGTTCGAAAATCTTTATTAGTTGATAATTCAATTATTTTGTTCAAAATGAAATATATTTTAACTTGAAATCTCAGCAATTCAAATTGTCTCATATTGAATTCAATATGCGGTATTTATATTAAGTTTAACTAAAACAATAGATGCCCCTATCATTCCCCTATTTTTGTGAAAAATCAACCTATTTCCCCGGTTTTGAGATAATTTTGAGCTACGCTATACTTTTCGAGAGTCGGCAGGGTGGGGGAGGGGGGGGGGCGCAACATTGGTAAAGTAGTTTATGGACAACCCAATATCAGAAAGGTTACTTCCCGAGGAACCTTTGGGAAAATAAACGGGATTTCCTCATCTGGGTTTTCGGATTACGTCTTTCGGATTTTCCAGGATTTTCTTTCGAAGAAATATCAAAAGCTTTGATTTGCCGTTCCAGGATTTGCTCTTCATCCTTACGAATTTCATGCTGGCATCACCTGCAGCGTGAGACGAAAGACAATAGCGAAGATCAAAGTCGGCATACAAAAAAGAAAAAAAGAGGAAATAAGAGGAATTGTGGAATGTCTCGACCAGACCCTAGCAAATTATAAGTAGATCTCCTCGATAAAGTGGAAGAAGTTTAAAGCGACTGTAATCACGCAATGCAAGTGCAAAGTCGTCCCAAGAATCGTAAAAAAAGTAGGAATCTTACTTTCTAGAAACCAACCTGACTTGCATTTTAACCTTCAAATAACCAACGTCTGAAAGTAAATTATTTCATGATTTCGAGATTTCAATTCTTTATACATTAGATATTTTCAAATCTGGAAACTTCGATCTTTTTTTACAAAGGGAGCATTTTCAATTGAAAGTGTATCTTTGGAATGGAAAAATGTCTTACAAAGTAATCCTGCTGTGAAGTACAATGGACACATTCAATACGGGTGTGTTTATCTGTCCTTATTTTATGAGCATTTTGTTCACACACACACACACGCGCGCGCACACAGAAAATTACTTCCTCATAGTAGGAGGTTTTTCTCTAATGAAAGAAAAAAACTTTCAATATTTTTGAAGCTTGTAATGTTATTAATCAAATTAAATGAATTACTTCACATTCATTAGTAATTGTAATTAATAATTCCGCACTGTAGGTTTATTATCCACTGTATAACACATACATGTATTAAAAAAATGTGCTGCATTCAAACCTGATTTTAAACTCTTAAACTTTCTTAATTTCTTTCTTAACTTTCAAAAAATAATTTGGCATTAATTCTTTTTGGTCTACTGGTTTTATATCCATATATTTGTTTAAATATTGATTATATTCTTCAGTTGTGAAAAAATGACTCTCTGTCCAACTCTTCAAATTCCACAAAAAGTAGAGAATCAATTCTTCACAGTTTGGGGACAAAATCAATAAAAAAATATTAATTGAAGACCATCAGATAAAAAATAATTAGCATCAAATTATTTAATTTAGAAATATATATAAAAGTACGGATCTTATTTGAATTAAGGTGTGTTTCATTGATTCTCCCAAAACACCTGTTAGAAGATTATGTCACGACCTGTTGAATGCTCTTAAGATATTTTTAGCTACTTGCACGTAGGTCGAGTGGAAAAGCTAAAAATAATCAGATAAACAGCTTTTTTCCCTGGTCCCCCCGATTCCCAAATTCATCGTTTTTACTTCTGTTTTATCAAATGGATTATAAACGTAATAGTATGTCTTTATCCTCTTATTAAATCTTTAATCACTGTAATTGACTTACTCTATAATTTTTTATAATATATATAAAAAAAAGATGTCCTATACAAAAATTCAATATCTTTAAAAGGTCTCGTAGAACATTTTATGGCAGAACCATATTTGTTTATTAGGCAATTAAATATTTTTACTCCTTTTTTTTTCATTCATAAAAATTTGCTCATATTCATTTGTATTTTGACATCTTTTAAATAAAATTACAAGCTCCCTGACTTTAAATGTTTAATTATTAGAAATTAGTATAATGTTTCCAAATTAAAGCATTATTTTAAAGTGACCAAATTGAAAAATTAGATCTAAATATTTAGAATGAAAAAACAAAAAAATGACAAGTGTTAATAAATTTCTTGGCATTTTGTTCTCTTGAAGAATGCAAGAATTTGTACAACTCTTGATTGGACTTGGGATTTTTTTATTTTCCAACGAATGAAGAAAAGATATACCTTTGAGTGTGGTCTTTTTATCTTCTGCATGTCAAATTAATTCTGATGTTTAGCATTTCACCAAAACAAATTCAGTGACAAGAATATCAATTTTTCATCGAATTAAATCAGGTGTAAGTTAGAAAGCACTGAAAATAAAATTGAATTTTAAGAAAAGATTCCTAAAGAAACCAAATATTGTAGACTTTCAAATTTGAATGCTTTCAGATTTCAATGCTCTCCAATGTTGTATATTTTAATTTGTGAGAAATCATTAAACCACTTTTATTTTTTTATCGACTTCTAAAAATAATTTAACGAAAATATCAAATTCGAAATCTCCAAAGTTTATTTGAGGTCCGGCTCAGTACAAAAATAGCATGGATTTTTTTCTTCATCTCAAAATTATATGCGACGTCTTTTTATACATTCGACAGAAACGAAGACGTTTTCGAAGTCGTAAAATCCAACATAATACAAAAAACGCGTGAATTTGTTTACGGTCATTAAAACCACTAATTAAAAAATAAATTACAGTTCTAATGCTTTTAATTAGACCACAAATTAGAAGAAATTTACATTTAAATCGATAAAGATCTATCTTTAATTGATAATTAAGATATATTACTCTTTAAATAAAGATTCACTTTATTTGAAATCTCATTAAAAAAAAAAAGAAATTCAAAATGAAAAAGTACTTGTACAACGATTTCTTTTTTCATTCCTGGATTAAAAAATCAATATTAACCTAAATTTATTTTCCTTAATATATCATACGATTGTAATTATGTCACTATAAAATAGGTATAACTATGTTGAAAACGGGAGACTTTCACTTGTGAAGAGCTCCAAATTCTTTAAAAAGTTATCGACGCGAAAAATATATAAATTTTGGGCCAGTTTTCATATTATTCTAATTTTGAACGAGTTAACATTTTTGAAGTATCCAAGATTGAAAGTGCTCAAAAATATAAAAATGGCCTACATTCACAAGCCCAAAAATTAAAATTTTAGTGTATTCCGTAGGAATTGTGAGATTTGTCAACTCTCCAATTTTAAAAGATCGATTTAAGAAGCAACCAAATTTATAAATCAGGCAACGTTTTTTAAACTGTTTTCAACGTAGGACCTTTTAAATTTAAATTGAGAGGCGTTCCGAATTTAAAATACGTATTTATTACATTTCCATATTCAAAGGCTTCGAAAATATTATAAATAAATTAAATTAATTATGAAAACATTTATAAAAGGTCATCTGTAACTCTATATTAAAACGATCAGGAAACAAAAGAGGAGAATGAAATCGTCAAATATTATTATCCAACACGATTATGGATTTTTATTTATTAACATTAAAAATATTAACAATTTCAAAATCCATTATTTCACAATCTTTTCAATGTAAATATTAACAATATTTTAAATTAATAATTAACAGTTTCAAATTTAACGCATTTAAAATTAAAAAAAAAACATTGAACAATTCTGAATTAAAATGTTCAAACTCAAAGAATTTTAGATTACGTATCGTTTTGAAAAAAGATTATTTCGAATAGATAAAAAGGAACTCAACTAAAATTGGGAATATTTGCCAATTTAATTAAAAAGCAGTAGGAATTGTATCATTTATAATGCAAAACGTACAAAATTGAGCTATTTTATTTTTAAATGAATCTCGAAATTGAATTCAAAATAAAAAATAATTTTAATTTAAGAACATGAAAAACAAAAAATTTGTACTTTAGAATGTTAAAGGCTTTGTACATTTTATTCAGAATCGTCAATAGTACGTGGGTGGAGTTGAAACTCAACATTTCTATTTATAATTGCTTACAGAATTAAAAAATTTATTGTTTTTTAAATATCACCCATAAGTCAGTTTTATAAGGTACCAAAAAAGACCATAAGTGCAAAATTGGGTTTTGCAAGTTTTTGGCTCTAATTATGATTTGTTTGCGTTTTTTTTTTGAAATATTCAAATTTTCGTCCAATATTCACTGAGAGTGTGGTAATAATTATTCCAAGTTAACAAAAATAATTTTTGAAACAATCTATTACTACTTGTGATAATATCATATTGGAATAATGATAGAAAATTGTTGTTTTTTCTTAAATATTAAAATTTTTGTCCACTTTTCAGTTGGAGCAAGGTAAGCATTAATTAAATTTAACCAAAATAATTGTTTACACGAATTATTATTGTTTGAACTATCTTCTCTTAGATGATTGCTAGAAAGTTGCGTTTTTGCGTGATTTTTCACTTTGCTTTGGCTTTCTAGTTATATTGTAAAATTTTTGAAATATTCTTCAAAACTTTCTACATGGGTCATATTAAATGTAAATTTTCATTGTAATAGTTACTGAGAGCCTTTTTATTAAAATCAATATTAATGTTTATTACTTGCTTCTAACTAAAAAGTCGAAGGGCTGCAAATTTCTTAAAAGCCCGCAACTTTTTAGTATTACTCTAAGAGAAGATAGTTACAAACAATAATAAATTGTTTAAACAATTACGTTTTTTAACTTGCATTAATTATTATAACACAAAATAAAAAGTGGAGAAAAAGTTTAAAAAATTTAGAAAACCGGCAACTATCTGACATTAATATAGAAGAGGATATAGTTATAACCAATAATACTTTGTCTAAACAATTATATTTGCTACATTTCATTAAATATTATGACGCTCTAAATGAAAATTTGGAAAATTTTACAAAAAAAACTGCTGCTTTCTAGCATTGTCCTAAAAGAATATTATTATAGTTAAAAATAAATTGTTTGAACAATTACTTCTGTTAAATTTCATTGATTGTCTGAATTTACTTGAAAAGTTTCAAATAAGTTGAAAATTTCGGAAAAACCCGTAACTTTCTAAATCTAGTCTAGGAGAAAATTGCTAAAAACAATAATACATTGTTTAAAAAATATACGAAAATATTGAAGTGTCGGTAGAAATGAGCATTTAATGTATTATAAATGAGGTTTTAAATTTTTGGGACCCTGAAAAACAGACTTATGGGGGTGAAATAAAAAAAATGAATTACTAATTTGTAGTCTATAGCTAATTTTAAAGAGAAATATTGAGTTTTAACTCGATTTACCTTATATTGACGATTCTGACTCAAATTTACAAAAACGTCTTTTTTCTTCTGGGAAATACGCATTAAACTTCATGGGGCTTGCGGAATCTCTAAATATCATTAAAAAAAACGCATTCAGTTTTTTGTGGATTCCAACCAATTTTGGGGGCGATATGCATGAAAATTCGAGGAAAAAAAAACAAGACCACGCTATTTCTTATTATTTATTTATACAATAAATACACTTTTTATCAATTTTAATGAAGTAAAAATGGAAAGTTTATTCTTAAAAGATCTCAATGGAATCCATACGGTATTTTTTCATGACACCCTGTGTGAAAGGTGTACCACTACAAAACGATAAGAGGTACCCGTTAATGGCATGGTTTGGACCCGACACACCTGTTTCTCGTTTCTGCTTGCGTAAGCTTGGAGTTGGTGCAAAAGCATTGCGCAAATTTGCTCGACAACCGATCAGTGTCTCGAATATTTCGTGGATAATACAAAAAATGAATAAATAAAAGACCCATCCATATGTTTCAAGATCTTGAGCAGCATCGCACTTCAGCTGGAGAGACTTTTTTCTGCTTTCACACTCTCATTATCATATTCTCTCATACACTCAGCATTTTACCAGTAAAATGTTCTACATTTCAAACTTTAATTACAGTGCGACTCGAAAAACCACGTATTAAAATTAAGGCTGTTCCCCCAGAAAAATTAAGGGACTTAGAAAAGAGATGGAAACGTCGTCCTGAAAATTCGGGACTAGTCAAGCTTTTGAAAAATATTGAACTAGTCATCCCAAATTTCGGGACAATAAGACACTTCATAAAATTAAAGAAGAATACACATCTAAACGCAGGTCTGTCACAGCCTTGAATATTTAAAAGGATTTAATTTTATGTAATTTTAATTTAGTATAAAAATTAAATTTGAAATAAGTGACTAATGTTCTTCTGAATTCGAAAGAATTAAAAAGAATTCGGTGAAATTTGAAGGAATAAATAAAAAAAAAAAAAGGTTTTAAATTAAATTTTAGCATAAATTTCGACGAATGTGAGGAAAACGAGAAGAATTTGATCAAAATGAAAAAATGCAGAAAGATTTTTTTTTAATTCAAGAGAATTGAAAAAATGTTAAAAATCCAAAATAATCCACTGATTTCAGTAAATTTGAAGCCAATTTAGAAGAATTTGGGGGAATTCAAAAGATTTTGAAGATATTCATAAGAACTTGAAAGAATATAATAGAATTCTTTTATCATAGAATAAAAAAAAAGTGAATTAAGAAAACGCAAACATATAAAAAAAGCATTGAATTGAATGAATTTGTAATAAATTAATAAAAAATCAAGTGAATTCAAAATAATCTAATGAAATACTTAAGAATTCAAGGTGAGTTTAATATAATTCAGGGTGAATTAAGCAAAACAACTAACGAAAAATGTTAAAATTCATTTAATTGAGTAGAATTAATTGAAACTAGAAGAAATCAAGTGAATTCAAAAGAATTTGATTGAATTTAATATAATTTGAAAGAATTCAAGTATATTCAAACCAGTCAGTAGAATTTTATGGAAAATGAAAAGAATTCGATAGAAATCATGAAAATTAATGACAATTAAAAAAAATTCCAAAAATATTAGAACAATTAATTGAATTTATAAAAATTTGCAATAAATTGACAAAAATTCAAGAGAATCCAAAAGAATTTGGTGAAATAATCAAGAATTCAGGGTGAATTAAAAAAAATACACACAAAATGCAATGAATTGAGTCGAATAGAGTGAATTTAAAAAAATTTTAGGTGAATTACAAAAATCAGGACAAATGACACAAATTCAAGAGAATTTAAAATAAGTTTTAAGAATTTCGGAGAAATTAATAAGAATTCAGGGTGAATTCCAAATGAATTCAAATGAACTAAAACATATTTTAAAAATCTAAAATATTCCATTTATTTCATCAAAATTTAAGTGAATTGTGAAGAATTCAAGGGAATTCAACAGAATTCGATCCTTATAATGTTGTAAACATCTGTTTTTGAATACCTTTTTTTTGCTTAAGCCATTTTGTTAAATGTCGAGACCATTTTTTCCGGTTATTCGAATTATCAGCTTGATTTTAAGTATGAATAAATTTTAGGCCTTTTAAAATTTTATAATTTTAAGTACTATTTATTTAAAATTGTTCGTTTTGAATCAGTTGCAATGTTTAGAAGTGCTTAAATAATGAAGTTTTCAGTTTGATATTTTTCACTGTTAAGAGGCTTTCAAATAAGCATTCTAAACTTTTGGACCCTTCATGTTCACTTTAGTCTAGACAAATTTTGCTGAGTTTAAGCTCAGCAATTCTATAATTCATGAAAATTAGAGTAATCGTGGGAGCACTTTTTATATAGCTATGTCCAAAGGTGCCAAAACGTGGTTTTTCATGGTTCATCCGAGTTTCCAAAGATATTTTAAAAAAGTAAAAAATTGGCTTATTCAAGTTGGAAAGCCGTGTCGAAAAGTATTTTTTTTCTCTTCAAATTTCGCTAGTTTTCCCCAAAACAATTCATGATAAAAAAATGTTCGATATTTGAATGAGTAAAAATGCTTCGACTTGAGTTCGATTTAAATTGCCCCCAATCAAGACAACTTTCTATGTCTTGAAGACATAAATTTATCTCTTACGTCACATTTTTATGACTCCAACAAGAGCGGTTTATAACTTCGAGTGATTGTCATTTGTATCATACTTGTTTGATGATGATACCGAAAATGTTGTTTGTTTTTACGTATTTCTAACAGTTTTGAAGATCCTTCTAGAAAGTTACAATTTTTATTATTCTGAAGAAAATTTTTAAGGGCTATACTCGTTTAGACCCACGGATTCTGATTTTTTTAATTAAAAATAATTTAATAATGAAAATTTTTTCATTTATCAATTTCAATCTCATTTATGAGCCGAAAGAGGTTTGTATTAAGGCAGGTATATTTGAGAAAAGTAAACGTCGTCTTAGCCAAGACAAGGCTTGACTTGAGACAAGTAAACGCCGTTTTACCTGCCGTGGCCATAAAAGTAAGACGAAGGCTTATGTCTCGACTCAGTTTTGAGACGCAGCCAGATATCGATGTCTTGGAGATGAACTTAAGACATAAACAAGCCGAACTCAAGTCAAAGCATTTTTACTCGGGTGCGCGTGGCCGTAACTTTTGTTTTTAAATTGTGCAGAGATTCTTACGTTAAAAGCCAATTTTTTATATACTGTTTGTTTCGTTTGAAAAGAATGTTGTAGTTTTGACCCGCCTATACGACTATAACCATGTATATTTATAATCTATGTCCAGGAAAATCACTTTTGCTACCGGTGCGTATAAAACGAAAGCGAAACTTTTACTTTCCGCTCGTTCCGCTGGTGCCTTGATGATGATGATGATGATGATGGTCAGCCATGTATCAGATAATAAATAATAAGAGCGAAAATAGCAGACAATTAATTAAAATGAATAACCTCTAGCAATGTGCTTACAGCATATCTAAAAACTTACTGATGCATAAATATATTTAAATTTAAAGTGCGAAAGCAGTGCCTGTTTTTGTTGTGTAATTTGTTTAATATCTTTAACAGGACATACGATTATACAGTGAGATAAATTGAAATTAATTAAATTAACGCCCCAAGCCACACAAAAGCCACGCAAATGACGCAGGAAATAAGCACGAATTTTTCGCACGGGTCGGTGACGACCTGGAATAACGATTTCACTTTCATTAAATTCATTTTGAGATCTAAATATGTTGATTTTCTTAATTTGTTATTATTTAGAAACATTGAAGTGTCAATATAATCAGGAAAAAGATGACTTTTTAAAAAATACTTCAATTTTCAATCAAATAATGCGTGACACGCTTACCCCGAAAGGGATATGACTTAATGGTATAATAATAATCTAGAACAGAATGTTTTTAATTTTTAACTCTGCAAAATATTCCTCTTTAGCACTGCTGGGATCCGAACTCAGGTCTCACATATTGCCGGCATGGTGCGCTTATTCCTCTTACCTTACTTATTTTACCTTACTTATCTCTCCATATCTTAATGAATAAGAGCACCAGCAGAGCTAGAAAGGAATTTTTCAACAGCTAAAGATTAAAATCATTCTGGTTGTTTAGACTATGTAGATCAAAATCCGCCATTTCATCGACAATAAACAGTTACACTACGCTAGACAATAAAATCAGAAAATCAAAATTTAATTAATATTCAAAGATCAGAATCTTAATCTTGTATGATTTTTAACACATAAATCTTTTATAACCGGAGTAAACGATTTCAAATTCAAATTAAAAAATGTCAAATTTCAATGATTTTTGCAAGATTTTTTCAAAATCTGTGAGTTTCCATGACCAATAAAATTCCCTAACTTTACCCTGATTTTCAGGTCATCCCTAACTTACGGCCACACTGTATATCATTTTTTTTCAAACCAGTTTTCTTTAGTTAGTCGTTGATATTCGTAAGTGCAGAAGTAACATGTCCATCCCACGCAAAAGCACTCATTTGACAACCAATCATCTCATCAACTTCGAAGCACCAATAATTATATCGCACTCGTACTTCACCTGCATATAATTTCTTCTCTCTTCTCTATATTGCCTTTATTATAAACATCATCCATCAATGATTATTTAGTGCAAAAAACAGGAATTACGATGTCTAGATTTATTTTCAAAGAACAAGATGAATAGGATCAGGAATCCAGAACAGAGAAAAAAAGTAAAGCAGCTGTTTTTTTTAACATATAGATATAGATGGTTACTTAATAATTGACTTTTACGTAAAAGACGAGTTACGAAAATAAATTGTACATTAATTGACTCAAAATGATTATATAGAAAGTAAAAGTTGACACTGAACATTCTTTAAATAAAAACGAGATAAAAACATGATTAATTTGAAGAGAAAATAAACATTTAGAGTCGAATCCAAGAAGATGTGTGTTATCATAAACCCTTCAAAAATAATTTCACTACTCTATCTTAAATAAAAACTTATGGTTATTGACAAGAGTCAATGAAAACGACATCCGTTAAGATATGTAGTAAATTTCAGACAGTTTATGGATACATCTGTGCCAGAGTGTCAGAATAATGGATATGGATTATGGACGATAGTGTAACCACTACTGACAGATATTGATTGACCTTAAAATAACAAACTGCAGCAGGATTCGAGATACATCGAGATATACATAAAATCAGGATAGTACTTACAAATGAAATAATACAAATAAACCCAATAAAAAATTATACATATAATTAAAAAATTGTGATAAGGACAACCGCAGGATTTCGCCGGGAGCGGGTGCTAATCTGAAAAATTGTACCCGCTTCCAGCGAAATCGCGGTAAAATTTCAGTCATAACCACGTCTCACAACCGTGAGATAGGT
>NC_046664.1:33017476-33022795 GCF_010883055.1 Belonocnema kinseyi | reverse complement strand
ATTTAAAACCTTAAATCAACAAAATTCGACGGACAGGGATTGTTATAAGATGTTCCAACAAAGGTTATTATTAACAAAAAAAATTAATTTTTAACCCAAGAAGACGAATTTTTAACACAAAAGTTGAGTTTACAATCTAAAAAGTCAATTTACTTAGAAAAACATATGACCTAACTCGAAAAGATTAATTTTGTAACAAAAAGGTCATTTTCGACTATAAAAGATAAATTTTTAATCAAACAGTTCAATTTTCAAGTAAACAGTGGCATTTACAACCTAAAACATGAATATTCAACAATTTGGTCGAATATTCAAATAAAAAAGGTTAAACTTCAACCAAAAACAGTTACATTTTCAACCAAATAGATAATGTTCCAGGCGAAAAGATTATTTTTTTAGAAGACTGTTGAATTTTCAATGAAGAAAAATGAATTTTCAATGCAAAAAGATTACTTTTTATGTCAACAGGTGAATTTTTAATTCAAAAGGACGAATATTCTATCCAAAAAGATGAATCTTCAACAAAACGGTTGAATTTTCAACCAAAAAAGTTGAGATTTAAACAAAATAGTTCAATTTCTAGAAAAAATGAAAGTTTCAACCAAACAGTAAACTGTTAAAAATTTCTGTTGGAAACTTCCACTACATGTATTGGAAGTTTATTTCCGAAACGGAAGGTAACGCTGCAATACACAATGTTGTAGTTTCCAAATTCTGGCATTGGTATACTACCTTACATATCTTCGAATGTTATATTACAAGTCTAGTAGCTGGATATCTCGACGCCTGTTGAAGAGAAAAATTAGAACAACAAATGTAAATCATTTCTGAGAACACTTGTTCCTGGCAAACAAATTTCTGCCCGCGAGACAAAAGTTTGCACCAGGTCGAGCACCAGGTAGTATAATACTTATTCTACGAAAATTTTTTCAAAATTTAGATTGTTTCAACAGCCGAAATTACTAAAATTTATGTGTCGACGATCCGGGTGCTCCAGGTCGAACACAAGGTAGTTTAAAAGGTTTTCTACGAGAATTAAAAAAAAAAATTGATTTCGTCAATAATGAAAACAATTCCAAAGGGTGATTAGACGACCCGGGTGCACCAGGTCGCGCCCCAGGTATCTTAGTACGTATTCTACGAGAACTTTTTCAAAATTTAGATTATTTCAACAGCCAAAATTACTAAAAATTAGAGTCGACCTGGAGCGCGACATGGTGCTCCCGGGTCGTCGACTAACCATTTGAATTTTTTTTTCATTATTCGCAAACTTTAAATTTTTTTAAAGTTCTCGTAGAATACGTATTGTATACTACCTGGTGCTCGATCTGATGTACCCGGATCATCAACTCACAATTTTTAGTAATTTTGGCTGTTGGAACAATCAAAATTCTGAAAGAGTTCTCGTAGAATACGTGCTAAACTACCTGGGGCGCGACCTGGTGCGCCCGGGTCGTCAAATCACCATTTGGAACTGTTTTCATTATTCACAAAATTTAAATTTAGAAAAAGTTTTCGTAGAATACGTGCTAAGATACCTGGGGTACGACCTGGTGCACCCGGGTCGTCGACTAACCATTTTGAACTGTTTTCATTATTCACAAAATTAAAATTTTTTTAAAGTTCTCGTAGAATACGTATTAAACTACCTGGTGCTCGACCCGGTGCACCTGGATCGCCGGCTCACAATTTTTAGTAATTTTGTCTGCTAAACAATCTAAATTTGGACAAAATTCTCGTCGAATACGTATTAAACTACGTGGTGCTCGACCTAATGCACCCGGATCGTCGACTCACAATTTTTAGTTATTTTGGCAACACTTACAATACATAGATTGCAATTTCGGCATTCCAATACTATGGTTGCAATTTTACCTTACGCTTGTATTGTAGAATTCTGGTAGATGTGTGGTAGAACTCCAAAAATTTTTAACAGTGTAGAATTGGTTACCAAAAGAGATGAATTCTGAATCAAAAACATAATATGTATAGAATTTTCAATTAAAAAGAATTAAGTTAAAAAAAATTTGTTACCCAAAGATGCATTTTTAATCCAAACGGATGAATTTTCTATCCAAAAAGACGAATATGTTCAACAAAATAGTAGAATTAATAACCAAAAGAACTGAATCCTTAACAAATATAATATTACACTGTTTAATAAAAAATAATGAAATTTCAAAAAAGGAATTAAAAATAATTAAATTTCAACAATAACAAAAAAGAATTTACAATCTAATAAAGATGATTTTTCTACCAAATGAATTTTCCATACAAAAAAGATGTCTTTTTAGCAAAATTATTGAATTTACAAGAAGGCAAAGAAATTTTTAACCAAATAGTAGATTTCTATCCAAAAGAGATGCATTGTTCACGAAAAATAAAATAAAAAACTTATTTATTTAAAAAAATTAACTCTCGAACCAAAAAAGATCACTTTTCTACCAAGACATGAATTTCCCTCGGACTTTGCAATCCAAAAGAACGAATTATGTATCGAAACAGATAGGAATGTTCAATTAAACAATTGATTTTCGATAAAAACCGACGACTTTTCATCAAAATAGTTGAATTTTCAAGAAAATGATAAAATTTTGAACCAAAAAGTAGAATTTCTAATAATGAACGATGAATTCTAAAGCAAAAACAAAACATGACTTTATATAATAATAATTAATTTTCAACCAAAAATAGTAGGAGAGATTTCTAGTTGCTGGGATCTGTTAATTCAATTTACACTTAAGCGAGAAAACGAGAATTTTCTTGAAAGCAGGAGAAAAGAGGACAATAGGGGAAAGGATGTGAAGCGCATAGATGTTAAACAAATAATACACTTTCCAAAATTAGAATGTAGGAGATGCAGTACAAGACATGGAAAATTTTACGAGACAGCATACAATAATTATTTTCGAGACAGTTCATTCTCGTCATTAAATAATAGGGAAACACCCACTCATGCAAGCAAATAAGACATATTTCGCAGTGAGAATGTGAATGCAAATGATCTTTGTAAACAACATTTTGTCCCAGATGAAACATCAGGATTCATGGTGCGTACGTTATACATATAGTTCATCTTAGGGTCACGGGTCTTGAGACTTGACAATCAACTGCGTTTACATGACACACACACATACACACACACAACCTTACTTTATTTTTATTTTTTATACCCGCTCTATATTATGCAAAACGATGGAAAAACTTAAAGGGTCAACATTCCCGTAAGTGTTTCTTTGCCGCAACGATAATAATCGACTTTTACACATATACATAACACATGAATGAATAGGGACGTTTCGTATGCCCGTAGAGAGAACCTGAATGTTTTCCTTCTCAGCTCATAGGCAAGTAAATGCCAGATATATCTATGAGCTGAAATATTATGGCCATTTTATATCTTTAGGACGTAATCATTTTTGAAGGCATTTTTCTTTATTATTATTATTATTATTATTATTATTAGAAAAAATTTAATTTTGATTATGGCTAGCCAAAATCTTTTTCTACATATCAAAATGAGTCTTCATGATTTTTTTCAAACTTTCAAACGATATCTTCAGTTGGCAGAAACTTTTTGAAGTTTGAAACTTTGAAAACAGTGATTTTTTCTTATTTATTTCAATGTTTGTTCACCATTTCTTCATCAAATTATTGTTTACGGCATGAATTCAATTAGTTTGACGTAAGAAAACATTTTTAAACATTGTAAAAAAAATCTGGTGATGAATGCAGTTACGTAGAATATAATTTTTATTACTAATTCTAAGTTTCGAAGATAATAATCAAAAATTGTAAAAAATCAGAACTTTTTTTATTATCCTTTCCAGGGGTATTTTAAGACATAAATAAGACATACATATAAGTTCAGAAGAAAAAGTCAAAATAACTACAATTGCGGTTTTGGCGTATCATTAAGTAAAATAATGTCTTTCTAGTTTTAAAAAAGTCCGTGTCGTGAGCTATTCAAAGAAAAAACTAAGAACAAAATTTGTTGCAGGAAATTCTTTAGAGCGATAAAGTTTTGTTTAGCCAACTTCGCGTCTTTTAAAAAAAACTGTTTGCCATGAAAAAACAAAAGAAAGTTTAACCGATATTTGTGTGAAGTTTATTCTGTGAGGTTAATTTTGGTTGCAAAGAATCTTTCGTCGGAAATCGATGTAAAGTTTATTTTCTGTTTTTTTTCTGTGTTGCTTTTAGGTCCTGAATGACACGTAAAAAGGATATTAAAAATATTTCTTTAATTGTTTTGTACCATTTTTCGTTAACTTTAAAACTTCCATTTTCAAATAAAAATTATGTTCTACGTAACTGCATTCATCGCCAGAATCTTTATTTACACTGAAAGTTGTTGAAAATCGTTTGTTACATCAAAATAAATGTACTCGTACATTAAAAATTAATTCGATGAAGAAATGGTAACCGAACATTGAAATATATCGAAGAAATTAATGTTTTCGAAGTTATAAAATTCAAACAGTTTGTGCTAACTGAAGATATATTTTTAAAAATCTGAAAAAAATCATGAAGACTCATTTTGATATGTAAAAAAAGATTTTTGCTAGCCATAATCAAAATTAAAAATGATTTTTTTTCAGTTCATCCTAATGACGGGATCTGCTAATCTGCTTTTGGCTCGTACTTTTTTCCATGCCAATATTTTTGGACTTTTATGACATTGATTTGAAGGTCTATTAAATAGCCTAAAATAGAATCATAGACTTTTCAATTTAAAACAATTAACTTTCAACTAGAAAGGATGAATTTTAAATAAAAAAAGATGAATGTTTTACAAAACAGTTTAATTTTCGACCACAAAATATAACTTTAAAAAATAGAAGAATTTCCAAAAAAATAATTAATTTTTCCACCAAAAAGGAAAATTTTGAACAAAAAAAAAGATTAATTTTAAGCCCAAAATATAATAGTGCCTCTTCCGAATAACAAGAATTAACTTTCAACCAAAAAAGATGACGTTTTAAGAAAATAGTTGAATTTTCCACCAAATAGTACAATTTTAACAAACAGCCCGAATAAAAATGCTTCGACTTGAGTTCGACTTGAATTGTCCCCAATCAAGACATGCTGAAGTCGAAAACGTCGACTTGAGAATGTCTCAGTTGTGATACGGAGTCAGAATTTAATTTATGCCTTGGAGACAAGTTTCTATGTCTTAAAGACATAAATTTATCTCTTGAGTCAAATTTGTATTACTCAAACACGAGCGGTTTATAACATCGAGTGTATACCTATCCTAAAAAAGGGTCATTCTGACAGTCATAAAAGCTAATTTTTGTTGATGATCAAACAATCTTGTAT
>NC_046664.1:33012004-33017376 GCF_010883055.1 Belonocnema kinseyi | reverse complement strand
TATTTACGGATTTTCATTTGTATCATACTTGTTTGGTGATGATACCGACAACGTTGTATATTTTTACGTATTTTTAACGACTTAGGAGATCCTTCCAGAAACTTACAATTTTATTTTTTTTAAGAAAATTTTTAAGGGTTATACTCGTTCAAATCCATAGATTCTGTATTTTTAAATTAAAACTAACTAATTTAATAATTACAAAATTTTCATTCATCAATTTTAATCTCATTTATGATCCGAAAAAAGTTCGACCATCTCAGCCAAGACAAGGCTTGTCTTAAGACAAGTAGACGTCGTCTTAGCCAAGGCAAGGCTCGACTTGAGACAACTAAATGCCGTCTCACCTGCCATGGCCATAAAAGTAAGACGAAGGAAGGCCTATGTCTCGACTCAGTTTTGAGACGCAGCCAGACATCGAGGTCTTGAAGACGAACTCAAGACATAACCAAGTCGAACTAAAGTCGAAGCATTTTTACTCGGGAGCAGATGAATTCTGAACCAAAAATATGATAGTAGACTTTTAAAATCAACATAATGAATTTTTAAACAAAAAAGATGAATTTTCAACAAAAAAAATATGATTTTTCTACCAAAAAGATGAACTTTCAATTCAAAAGGACGACACCGATAAGATAAAGACACTGATCGGCACGCAAAATGTTGTCAGTATGAAGAAAAATAAAGCGCATAGATGTTCGCATATTATTAGGAACGGAGAGAGAAATGATGTCCTTGAAGAAACCTTGCCATTCACATCCTCTTTTTAGAATTTTTATTCTGCATAAATATCAGAAGACTGAAGAGGAAGTATTATTTTCTACAGGTAAACTTTCTTCAAGCCATTTGTTTGTGCCACGTTTTCAACGTGTATGTATTGTGGTTTAGGAGAACACTCGTTACAAAGGATATTTACGTGAACCTTATGAACTCCGGTTTTAGCCCAATTGTTGTGGAAGACCGGGAATTACAAAATTTAGAGACAGTACAAATTTCAATTCTCCATTCAAGCCTGGGAAATTTTAATGATTTTACAATATTAGTACAATTTTTTTTAAAAATCCGTTGATAAAATATATTCACTGTCATTTTCAGGTACACAGAAAAAAGTCTTATTTCTATCATGGTCTTGTTTTTATTTTTGTCTCAAATTAAGCTGATGACTAAAATTTTATAATAATTATGTCTTAAAAAGAGTCATTAAGGGCAGTGGCGTAGAAAGGGGGGAACTTGGGGGGCTCAAGCCCCCTCCCCCTCGAAACTAAGTTTTTTCATTACTCAATTCCCTTTTCACCCACTTATTGCCTATACATAAACCCGAAGCCTCCTCCGAAAAAAATCGAAGCCCCCCCCCCAAATTCTGGCTAAGCCGCTGATTAAGGGTCTTAAATTTAAAACAAAACACAATTATGGCTAACCCTTAGACTTTTGTTTTAAAAACAAGGCCCACTGGTCACTGAGATGTCAGGTGATTCCCGGACTCACGGAAGACCCTCAGGCGGTCAGTAGGAATCTCTGAATTCTATTAATTGCGTATTTCCTTGGTTAGTCCGAGTTATTCTCAGTATAAGTCTCAGTACGTCACAAGAACTCTCGCACCAGCCGGATGCAAATAATAATATATTCAATAATCAGAATGAATTAAGCATCCAGAAAACAGTTTCTTTCAATCAAAGAAACATTTCTTTGACATATGCGGGTCAAAGAAAAAATTCCTTTGAATTAAAAAAGTTTCTTTTATTTCAAAGAAATTGTTTTCTGGGTGTAATTTGATTTATAATACAGGCTTTATTTAGGTTATATTTAGCACCTCTTTTACATTTGTAAAGTCACTTTATGTAAGCCCACAGTTCGGCTAAAAGACTACTTTTAAGATTATGCAGCGGCTTGATGTTAGCCTACCGCCTAGCCAACAACTAGTTTCTAAACTTTGCAAAGGCTTGTTAGCCCATATTATCGCTACCAACTACTTTCAAGAGTACATTGGGTCTAACTTGTAATTATATAAGTAGTTCATTTTAAAGATTTGCAGCTAAGTTAGTTCTTAACGAAGCTGATCTTTATATTACACCTTGAAACAAGCAAACTCTTGGTTTCGAATCAAGACTTTTTTTTCTGTGTACACATGAACTTTCTGGCTGATTACTGGCGCATATAGCTATCTTATAGATTCGCTCACCTTTCTATTTTATTTTTTTTCCTGGGGAGAAGGTAAAGTGAAAATATTGTCAATCAAATGAGAACACGAGTAGACAAGGGATTTATTATTCTATATTAAATTACAATTTTTAAAGTGTGAAAGTGCAACTCTCGCAAAAGCTTTTGCATGTAGAAATCGAGTCATGCAAGGATGAAAGTGCAGTGTCACGTTTTACGCGAGACGGTGCAGTTTGCCTTCCAGGGACACGAGTGCAATTTAGATTGAAAAGAGGAACACGTGTATATTTGCTTTTCTTTTCATATATAGTATTATATACCATACGCATGGTGCTTATTCATATATTGGAGTCATGTACACACAACCTAAAGGAGAGAACTTTTTCAGGGTCGGCTTTTAATCCTCCGCCTGCGTGATGATCACATACGTCGAGGCATATACGTCTCTACAATGCTATGGGATAAGGCGCCTCAACAACTCTTATTAAATTTATTAAACTCACTCATCTTGTGCGTGCTGATTGGTACAATCGCAATCACCTACTTTAAAGTCGCTAATTCTAATATCATGGTCAGTTTCTTCAAATAAACTAATTTTAACACGAGAATAATAATTGAATCTTACCACGAAATATGGAAGCGTGAGAAACTACCCTGAGAGTGGTAAAAATAGTCAGGCATCATAGTAATTTAGTAGATCAATTTTAGGTAAAAAGGGAGACTTTTTTGTAACACAAAGTGAATTAACAGGGGTTTTCATTTATTATTAAAAATGTTTTATAGCATATGGATAACTCGTGAATATTGAACTAAACGACCTTCTAACAGCCGCGCCTTTTATTCAGCAAGTTTTTTTTATTCATTATTGTGTTTTAATATTGTTTTTAGCGAGCTTTGAAAGATCTGTTGAACACTCCAGAACCTTTTGTTGGTAAAAATACATCAGAAAAAAATGCAGAATATCAAAGGTTGAATAATAGATCGGCAGAATTGAAAAATGGTTATGATTTAAACAAAAAACATGACTAATTAAAAAAAACTCATTTTTCTGATTTTGGTTCCTTAGACATTTGAACTTTAATTGAAAAGTAAATTATTATTATATACTATATTTTTGGTTTAGAATTCAGACTTTTTGGTCAAAAACTTAATTATCTGGTGCAAGGATTAATTGAAGGACTGCAGTACAGGACAGACTAGATAATAACAAAAACGAAATATTTCAGGGATACGAAAAAAAAATTCTGCATAATCGAAATCACCATTTAAAGAAGAAATAAAGTCCACTCCTGAGCTGAAGTATTGCCAATTTAGGACCAGAAACATTTGATCAAAAAAAATTTCCCAGTTTCGAGGAAATAAATGTGGAAGTTGACAATTTCAAAGTGACCCTGAGAAGTTTCGGCTGCGGTTTGCGATAAAAAAGTCATCCTCAATTTAAATAGAAAATGAAAATTTGCTCACGAGAAATTGACTTTCTGAATCCGGGTAAAAAATATTTGGTTTAAGAAAGTTAATAAGTTACGGGTGAACTGTACAAGAATTTCAAGGGTATCGCTTCCGCGATATAGGGGGCTGAATAACAATAATAAAAATTAATTCTTGATACAAAAAAATTCTGTTATGAGAAAATGGAAATTTAGCGTGATGGTATCAAACTATAACAAACGATTTTTCACTCAAAGACATATGAAAAGAAATTTTTTGTTACCTTTCACTAAACAATAATAATTTCAAGAAATATTGATGTTCAAGGGAAGAAGTAAAAATATTTGTACTCAATAAATACCATGATAAAATTGAACTGAAGCTTAAAATAATTTGTTTTTAAATTACTATAATGAAAAATGAGCCCACTTTCAGAATAATATTTATTATCTAGTTCTGTGCTGCTGCCCTTCAATTATTTCGTATGTGCTTGAAGTTCGGAACGTTCAAATTAAAGAAATTTTTTTACTGATGACTTTTAAACCAGAAACAGTACTAAAATACTAATTGCTGATCATTGAGAACTTCAGGTACATTTATTTTGTTAAAAATTCGAGTGAAAATTGAACAAATTTCTTAGTCATCTTTTTGACTTTAAAACCCAACAATTTAGTTTAAATTTTGCTTACTTTTTGACTGAACAATATTTTTTAATTGAAAAATCCACTATTTTGTTAAAAATTCGTTCTTTATTAAATGAATTCAACTACTGTTTTTCCAAATTAAAATTTTGTTGAGAATTCATATTTTATGGTTGAAAATTAATTTCTTTGATTGAAAATGTAACTACTTCCCTCAAAATTTGTCTTTATTAGCTTATAATTCAACTATGTTGTGATTTCTTCGCCGTCGATGATTTCCTTCAAATCTACTGAGTTTCTGTTTGAGTCTTAAAAGTCAATCGAAACCTTGCAAAAAGGGGACAAAGGGGAAAATTGCGTCAAAATTCTCGATTTTAGGTGTTTTACGAGATTTTTCAAATTTAAGGGAAAAATAGAGAAAAAGAGGATTAGGTTAGAAAAGGGACGAGAATGTGATACTTGAAATATGGATAAAAATAAGTATAAAAGGAATTTAATCTTCAATGCATTGCTCAAAATCAAAAGATCAGAATATTTTTCCTTTATTGCGGTATTTTCTATTTTTTACAACTAATGGCCTATCTAAAAAGAGCCAAATGATCATAATAAAATCTCTCGGATAAAATTAAATATACAAATTAAATATACATTATAGAAAACACTATCACTATCATTAAATCTGAATGAGAGAATGAATAAGTACGTGGATAATTTTCTAAGTTATTGCATAGACCTTCCTATAAAGTTTCTATTTAAGAAATATATTTTATATATAATAATAAATTATATGAATGTTTTGAATATAACTGTGTATTTCTGAGTAAATATACTCGAGGATGCTAATAATCATTAACGATTCTATGTTTTCTATGTTTCTGTCGTTAATTATCTTAATCTCTTTAGCTTATTGTAGACATCAGATATGTCGTTTGTTATTCCTTTGATGCGAAATCTGCTTTCAAGGCGTTGAATCATCTTAAATAGATAATTAGATAGCGATTCTGATTCCATCCTATTGACAAGAGAGGTCCTAAGATTAAAGCTACATTATTATTATTATTATTACACCATTAAGCCATTTCCCTTTCGGGGTAGGCGTGACTCACTCGGCAGGGGAAAGGAGTAGTGTGTGGAAGGGATAGAGAT
>NC_046664.1:32952519-33011904 GCF_010883055.1 Belonocnema kinseyi | reverse complement strand
TTTCCCATGTGTCTACTAGCGTCTCTTCTGCACCACATTCTTTTAGAATTATCTCGTTACTTACTTTGTCCATTAGGGATTTCCCGCTTATTATGCGCATAATATTGAATAAACTATCCAAAACCTGCTCGATAATGGAATACCAACACCTAACATTTCTATTGATTTTGTTCAAGAGTCTTAAGGAAAGCTAATCAAGTAATCATTAATGTAATAATTAATGGGTCTTCGAAATTCATAATATCCTACTTCTAATATTTTATTCACATTTTCAAATTACATATTCAGGAATATAATTATGTAGAGGCTTTTTTATTATGAGTTTGATCAAGGACCGAACTTTTGAGAACCGCACAAAGAACTCTAGAGGAATAGCAGCAATATCTATGGCTTAATGTCTCTGTTTATTCGTTTTTCTGTTGTTTTTGTCCTTGAATCCAGTAAGATAGATAAGAGTAATCGTTTTTTGGTCAACTTGAATTTTGCGTAGTGATAGTTTGGAATCTTATTACAGATTTCCCTGATGATGAAGCCTAAACTCTAAAAAGTGATGAATAGAAACTTGTTAAATTTATATTTATTTGAATGGAGTAATTTTAACGACGAAAGCGACTAATTTTTTCTGAGTATGCCGATTTTATTGGACAGGTAATCATGGCAAAAGAAAACATCCAGTGTCCCTGACAACCATACGGTAGCCGGTAGAATAAATTAGCATCACGCATTGCAAAGGAAACAGTGCTTCATATTCTAGTTAAAATTTCCTCTAGGATTGCTATAATATAATACAATCTTGAAGAGCACTTTGCCATTGCGGTAATTATCAGACCCATAATTTACCTTTTTTTAAAACAATCAGTAAATGTGCGACATCGTCCCCAGAAGCAAAAATAAATAACATTATAAATATTAGTATTATTACAGGGATCACAATGGTTCAGTAGTTCAATTCCGAGGCAAAAACGGGGATTTTATTTATTATTTAAAACTTTCTACGTATATCATTATGGGTATATCTTGAATATTACATGAAAGGGCCTTAATAATAATGTCTGTTATTTATCATGCCTTTTTAGTCATTTTTGGTTTAGATTTTTTTTTGCTAACTTTGAAAAATCTGTTAAAAATTTCAGTACTATCTACTAATAAAAATATATCATTAAAAATCCATAAAAATTCTCAGGATGGAATTTTGTTAAATGTATTTTTTATCCGTAGGTAGGCAAACTTTCATTCCTTATTATCCTCGTCAATTTTTGTCTAGTGTATTATCTTTCAATACAGAATTCTAAGATGCATTTTGCTAACATATAACAATCAAATTCCAATAAATAAATTATAATTATAATAATTACCAATTTATACTTTATGATTGGGTCTAAATGTACGTTAATTGTTTGCATATTATTTTCGATTTCCAAAATTTCCTTTCTCCAACCACAACTGACACTACTTTCCTCTGATATGTAAGCAGTTTTACATATTTTCTTACATATTTTGAAGCATAAAAAATTATAAGGAGACCACCCTACAGTAGATAATAATCCTTATACAGTAGATATTTATTCATTATAAGCATAAATATAAATTACATAATCATTTCAAATTTTCGTATATTAATTTGATTTTACTGTGGGACCATTATTTACTGCAGGGAGGTTTTCCCTAGTCAAAATAAATATTTATTTATCGTAGGCTTCACATGCAGTCTTTCGTCTATACTCTTAATAGACCCAATAAGAAAATACAATTATTTTTTATTGAAAGTTCATTCTTCTTGGTGAAAGAGTCTACGATTATATTTTTTATTGGCAGTTCATCAATTTAAAATTCATTTAAAAGTCATTCTTTTTGGTAGCAAAATCAACTATATTCATCGAAACAAGTGAACGATTTGGTTGAAATTTAACTTTTTTAAATTGAAACTTGATAATTTCTGATAGAAAATTCCGATGTTTTCTTGGGAATTCATCTTTTTAGGAAGAAAACTAATCTTCTTGGTGGAAAATTCATATTTGTGGTTGAAAATTTAACTATTTCGTAAAAAAATCATAATATTTGTCGGAAATGCATAATTTTATTTAAAATATTATGAATTTAAAGCATTTTAATTCAAGTTTGATAGTAGAGCCCTGCATTAATTTTGTTCAAAAGAATTTATTCCCTTATTTTAGTGAACAATCTCCGTATGTTTCTTTATTTATTATCGGGTTAAGTTCCTAGATTGAATCGTTAGCGATTTTTTTCGTTGTCGGAGATGTCCTTCAAATCTACAAAATTATCAACTAAATTATTTATGAAATGTTTAAAATTAGTGTCATTTGTTGAAAATGTAACTGTTTGGCGAAAAATTTGGCTGTTTGCCTTGAAGAATTTAACAAATTGGTTGCAATTTTTTTCTTTGATTGACTTGGATTTGTCTCCTTGGGTTGAAGAGTGAACTATTTTGATAGAAAATTAAATGGTGTCCTAGAAAATGCACCTTTTTGGGTTCAAGATTTTGGCAACCACAGAATTGATTTAGCTTCCGGGTTTTGTTTCTCGATTGAATCGTTAGCGATTTCTTAACTGTCGATATGATGTCCTTCAAATCTACTAAATTTCTGCCCATGGTTTTTTTTTTAATGATCCGGAACCTTCTAAACATAATGAAAAAGGGATAAATCGGATAAAAATTCTCGATTAATATTTAATATCCAAAATTAATATTTTAATATTTTGAAGCAATAAATCATTGAATCACAATATAAATGTATGTACTCATTTACTGATTACGTACAAAGTATGTACTTGAAAATAATTGCTAGTTTAATATTAAATAATAACCAAAATGTCCGATTAATAATGAAATACAAATTATTAAAGGAACAGTTGATTAAAAATTTCCCCGAGCTTGATATAATAATCTGTAGCAATTTAACTAGATATTATCCTGTCTCGTTAACTTGGCGGTGCTAAGAAATTTCCTGCAGTGCCGCCTACTTTTACGCATGTAAACTTTTTTAGACTCTACGTGCAAAGACGACCTACTTTTCTGCTGTGGGTGTTGTCTCCTTATAAAGATGTCTATTGTGAGACACGTAATAAGATCTGTTTCCCTTTATTGCGCCTCTTATTATTCGAAATACATCTTTAATTAAAGAGTATATTCACTTAAGTAATTTTTTTTAACCTTCTATTACATATCAATCATTTTATCATTCATAATGTTTTTAATTTGAAAAGTGAATAATTTATATTTGAAAGATTATCAGGGTGGCCGCAAAACTTTGTTTTCAAAATTCCCTAAATTTTCCCTAATTTTGTCCTGGCCAAGTTTTATTTTCCCTGACCATTAATATTTAAAGAGCAGCATTCTATCTAATCTTGTAACATCTCTTAGATGAAATCTTTTCTAAACCTGATAAAATAATTACAGATTAAAGATTTTTAATTTTATATTTATTTATTTCAACCAAATATGACTTTCCTGCTATAAAATATGAATTTTCAACCGAAAAGGACGAATTTTTGACGAAAAAGTTGAATTTTCGAACAACAAAGATGACTTTCTAACAAATAAGATACTATTTCAACAAAAGAAATAAATTTTCAACAAAATAGTTGCATTTTTAACCAACTTGTTTAATTTTCAACTTGCAAAGATGAATTTTTAACTAAATGGTCGAATTTTCAAACAAAAAATTAAACTATAACCAAAAATGGTTGCATTTTTAACCAAATCTATTTGCTTGAATTTTCAAAACAAAAAAAACATGAATTTTTAATCCAAAAGTACGGATAATTTTATTCCCAAATATACGAATGTTCAACCAAATAATTCAATTTTTAGATAAAACGTTGCATTTTCAACCAAAGAATGGGATTTTCGATCTAAAAAGTCGAATTATTTAGAAAAAGAGGAAATTTTAAACCAAGAAGTATATTTTTCTACGTATTTTCATCTAAAAACAGATCAATTTTTAACCATAAATGAAAAAATAACATTTTCAGTTGAAAATATTGATAAATAAAAAAACATCACTTTTTAACTAAAGAGATGAACCTTGAAAAAAATATTTTTTGACAAAGAAAGTCAACTTTTATCTAAGTAATTGAATCCTCACTTTAAAAAGATTATTTATCAACAAAATAGTTAAATGTTCAGTTAAAGAAATTAATTTTGAACCAGAGAGATGAATGATCAAAAACCAAAATAATTTTTTTTAAAAAAGAAATTAGTTCAACTTTAAACCAGGTAGTTGTATTTTCAACCAAAAAGAACCATTTACTTTTCTAGATGAAAACTAATTTGTTATAAAACTGAATTTGATTCTCTAAAACGATTTTAAAATCATTTCCAAAATTGTTTTCTCGTCACGAGCAGAATATCCCAGTAGGTCGAATGAAAATGGAATGATAAATAATTCCTAGGTTTTTCCTCCATGAGCTCAGAAAGTACTTGTGTACTGAAAAAACATTTAATAATGTATGGTTACCTACAGTTCTATCCTCTAAATAAAAGCTTGGCAAGTCGCTTAGTCTAAAGCAAAATAAAAAAATATTAACAAATTCTATACTCAGATTGCATACTTTCTAGTTGATGTTTTCCCCCTTTATCGCACAACTGTTTATTTAAAAAAACAGAAGAAAACACACTTTAAATTAATGGAGAAAAGGCACAAGGAGAAAGAAAGTAGAATCTTCATAGATTCAATGTTTACTTAACTCACCTGTGTAATGAAGCGTTTGAAATTGGCTTCATCCAGAGTAAATTTTTATTTTTCAATCTTGATTTCTCATGTTTAGATAGATTGGATTTTAATCATTAACATCCTGTAGGAATCTCTACTTTGTCGTACATATATTTCGATTTCTATTTTAGGAAGAGTCAATTACTCATCTTTAAAGAAATGATACTTTCTCTACGAAAATGTTCGAAATGCAAACTTTGCAGCCTAAAATGCTCTCAAAAAAAGGAAAATACGTTGATTTTTTACGAAAATAAATAAATATCTTGCGAAAAATATGATAAAGTTAAAAAAATTCAGTTTCTCCGCGAGATGAATAAATGATTATTCGCATACGTTTGAAGATTATTGAAGGAAAAAATATATAAAGATTTTAATAAATAATAATTTAAAATAAAAAAATTAAAACATAGTCAGATAATGAGGTTTCATCATAAAAAATCATTAACCGAAACAAATAATTGACAATATTACGGGTCTCCCCTTTGTTACAGTGCGTTGATAATTTTATTATTAATGAAGAATGTTTTTCTATGCATTCTTGAAATTAATTGATTGGAAAAATAAAAGTAAAGTTACATGAGATCGGCATTTTCAGATTGAAAGTCGGTAATTTTCATTGGCCGTTGGGAACGCGACGACAATGGCCAGATTACACTTTCGTTCTCTCATTACCGTTAAAGAGACTATAAAAGCCTGAAGCGATGCGCTTCCAGGTTGAGAATTTATAATGCAAATTATCGATTTCGATAATATTATCAAGAGAATTTTCCTACATTGTGGAAAACTCAATAAATATCGTCATCTGATAGCATCAGTTTCAATGAGAACTGTAGGTTAAATTTCACTTTAGATTAAAAAATTCAACATTTTGAAAACATTTGAAGGTTTATAACTTTACAAGTGTCACACTTTAAAAGCCATTAAATTTGAATAAATAAATGTTTGAAAACCAACCAAATAAAAAATTACCTAAATATTCAATTACTTTTTTTTAAACAAGAAAATGTAATGACAAATATTTACAGAGGGGAAGGGTGTCAAATTTTTAAATCATCAACTTTAGCGATTTGTAACTTTTTTAATGGACATAAAACCTAATTTTTTGCATTGCAGGAAAGCTGAGTATTTCCTTTAAGGAACTAACGATTAAAAAGTGGGTCAAAAATTTGTTATTGATAAAAATAAGCCTTCAGCAGTTTTTTTAAGACACCATAAAAGGAAGTAAAAAAAATGTGACATTTAAAAACAAAAGTCAAAAATAAATTTGGTTTTTATTCGAATTTGGACCATGTTTTTGGTTTTATTTTAGTCTGAAAATATAGAGAATATTTTCTCCAAGAGTATGCTCGTCTACAACAAATAATGGTCCGCCCGCACTTTCATCTGAAGGGTTTTCAAAACAAAAAACCTCAGTTTACTTTTATGCCTGAAATGAAACTTAAAGGATAGTCGAATTTCGGAAAAAGGGAAATTTATTTTCGACCTTCATTTTTAAAGATCAAATACTTATTTTTTACAAACATGCTTTCGATCAGTGAATAGGTTCAATTCAGTACTGATTTATCTCAAAAATTATTTTAAAACAATTTTTTTTATATTAAACAATCAATTTTTAAAGAAGTTTTTAGCTCTCCAGTGAAATTGTTAAGATGGACCAAAAAAACTCAAAATGATTAGAATCATTGATAATAGCACTGAAAAGCTTTTTGTAGTATTTTTATTTTATTTGTTGTTTATGGGAAAAAATGCATTTTTTTAGGTACAGTTTATGGAAGGGAATAAACTTATATGGCAAAAATTTCTTTAAACAATTTTTGTGCCGAAATATATTATTTAAAAAATGCAAAATGCGCTTTTGTTAATTTATATCTAAAGTTTAAAAAAATGTTTTTTGTTTATTTTTTGATGTTCTTTTTAAAAAACTGAACAAACAAGCACATATTTTTAAGTTTTACACCAAATTTTGTTATATTTTTTTTACTGATTCTGATATGCAGTAAGAAATGGATCGAATTAATTATTTAAATTAATTGTCCACAAATGTAATTAACAAATAAAATCAATAATCAATGGATTTCATTAACTACTCTTAACCAGTAAACAAGTAATTACTATAATTGTCAGTAAATGTAATTAACTGATTATTAATTATCACTGTTCAGATGATAAGGTTGTGTAAAAATGACTCATCTTTCAGGATCCGTAAAAAAAGAAAAAAAAATGTTTGAAACTTAAAAAGAATGTCCGCGTTTATTCAGTTTATTAGAAAGAGCATCCAAAAATAAAAAAACGGAAAACTTTTTTTGCAATTTTAGGTACAAATGGACATACGTGCATTTTTCGTCAATTATTTTCAAAATATTATATTTCTATGAACAAATATTTTCCTCAGTTTTTTCCGTCTTAGGTTCTGATTCACTTTCATAAACTTAACCAAAAAAGATTTAATTTAAAATAGGAAAATTTTTAATCCACTTGCCCAATAGCGAGCATTTTGTTTAAAATTTGTTCCTCATGTCACTAGGAAAAATCAGTGAAGTACAAGGAAAAAAACATTATTGCCGCTCGAACTATATACAGAAGTATAGTTCAGCGAAGTAAGCGCATATAGTGTCTGGACCCATGCGGTATCGTTATTGACAACTATACTGCTTCGCATACACTGCTTCGCATACACTTGCGACTCTGACCTTAAAATGGAAGGGAAGCGTCATTTGCTCGAGTTTTTTTTTTTGGTGTAAAAGTTTCTTCGAATCGTATCTTTTTTCTCAAATCTCTACGTTTTTAGACCTACTGATCCAGAAGAACAGCGTTTCGCAAATGTTTTCGCGTATATTTTTAGTTTGTAGTACTTACTGTAAAAGAATTTTGATATCACGTTTTGTCACGTCAACAAACTTGTATCCTTCGTGGAGCAATATGACGTTTAGGAATACTTATATAGCTGTTACGCCTATACTGGTACAGTTGTGAGGACCATCCGGCAGTATTGGTCCAAGAACTATACTTTCTAGTTCTGAGGATAAAATATTGTTCTCTCAGCGATATTGTTTTTTCCGTATAGTTCCCAATATAGAGGACAAGGTCAGCGGAGCAACTCTACAACAACGCAGGAGTATATGAAAAAAGAGGGCAGTATTCTCGGCGGGTAATCGTGTCGTCTGCTTCAGTCTTTTTCAGTCAATGGCAAAAATGTCGAAGCAAAACAAGAAGAAACATTTAGCTGTATTAAAATATATGGAAGTTCTATACAAATGTCAAAAATAATTTTAAATTACACACCATTTAAATTAACTTCTAGATTTCTCAAGACTTCTAATTTTTGAAGTGCTCAGTTAGAAAATTTTCAATTTTCAATGTTTCCAGCTTAAAATTGCTTAAAATAATAAAATTTAGAAAATTTTCAATTTCATTGATTGATTCTTCAACTTAGAGCTTTGAAAATGAAAACGCGGATTTAGACTTTTTGGAATTGAATCTGAATCTTTGAACTCTATAATTGATAAAAGTTAAAAATTGTACATTTTGCTGTTTATCTGCATTTCATTTAAACTTTTTCTGTTGAAAACAGTGTGTACCTTCCATGTTATACTTAAAAATTATTGAGCATTCAAATACAAAAATTTTAAATTAAAGAACTTTTAAACTTCAATTAAAAAGTTTTGAATTAGGAGTTCCACTTTGAGTGCTTTAGTTTGTAGTTTATTTTTCATTACTGTAAAAGGAAAAATGTTTAGCCATAGACTTCGCATTTTTTAATTTTATGGATCGTGAGAAGCGTTTGCGAACGGAGAAAAAACCGGGGAATGACCGGGAATTTTTTTCTTTGATGAAAATGGCCATCCTGATATATGTACTACGTACATATTTAAAAATCAGTAATTTTATCAGCTTTGATTTTCGAGCACAAACATGTATACGTTCATTATGGCATTATAAAACCAAAATGGCAAAAATACAAAAATAATTTTTAGATGAAACACCAACAGAAATGATAAAGGTTACTTCCAAAACAATAGCCGGAGTGTAGTGTAATGGGTTAGAAGGCCTTTAGTTTAGGGTATGCTACCTTTTAATTTTCTATAAATTTGCTTTAATTCTTGAATAAAGGAAATTGTTATAATAATTTGATTACTAAATTTAAAGTAATTGCTCATTTAATTATTCATAATATCACAGACCAATTGTATTAATATCGATTTTCGCAATATATTAAAATTTTTTTAAGAAATTAATGAATTTTGTTAAAAATTAAAATATTTCTTCTTTTCTAAATCCATTTTCTGAAGTTAGAAATCGTTAACCCCAAGAATCGAGTCAAAATAGCACCAAATGTACTGATTTACATCCGAACAGATCAATTTTCAAAGCATCAACGGCTCGTTAAGATCCCAAATGTTTGGTAGGAAGCCAAACAGCGACTCCCAGTTTCTACCGCATTGCTTGAATTATTTGCATTAATGTAAGCAAGTGAACAGGTGTTTCAAAGCAAGCAACGAGAAACGAGGAAGAAGAAATAACAAGAAGCAGTCTCGCTTCGAAGACCTCACAATCAGTTTGATCATTATTTCAAGAATATCATTTTACAACTTTAAATGAATTCTTCTTTAACTAGACCTAAACAGTAGAAAACTAAAGTTTCTTCACTTTACTTTCATTAAAAAAAAGGCTCAATTATATAACAGCATGTTCAAAAAATAACGGCTTCGCTACTTATTATTGACTATTTTTTTATAACGTTTTCCATTTGCTTGTCCAAGAATATGGATCCAATCATTATTTCTGCAAAAAACAATTTAATTATTTCTGAGGAAAGTAAAGTTTGGTAAGAAAAATAGTTTTATTGCAACACTCACCTCGAAATTAAAAATTTTCATGCCTCTTAATGATGCGCAAAGTCGAGTACGAAGTCCAGGATACTGTGTGAGAATATTGGCGCATGCGTACTTTCAAACTCATACATTTTGCGGGTTGAGTCAATGGATGCGCACGCGTACTTTAAAAATTAGTAAATATGCATACCGGCAAAAGAAAAATATTCTTCAAATTCTTGTTAAATAGTTATACACAAATTCGGCTGACAAGGAACCATACGGGATCGGAAATTTGGCAAAACAGTATGAAAAATTGCGACACTAAAGTGTCAGCATAATATTATTTTCAAAATTCCCTGAATTTTCCTTGGCCATTATTATTCAAAGATCAGCATTTAGAAAAAACAATTTCAAATTTATTGATTTACTTAAATCAAAAACCTTAATCCTTCGGTCATAAAAAATGAATTTTCAATAAAAAAAGACAAATTTTTAACAAACCAATTAAATTTTCGTTAAAAATATGACTTCTTAACACAACAGTTAAATTTTCTACAAATTCTTTCATCTTTTCATAAAAAATTATCAAAAAACAATAAAATTTTCAATAACAAAACATTAATTTGTAATAAAACAGTTGCTTTTACGACAAAATAATTTAACTATTAATCGAATAGTTGAATGTTCTACCTGCTAAAAATGATGAATTTTAAACTAAATGGTAGAATTTATAATTAACAAAGATTAAAGTACACCAAAAAACACTTGCATTTTCAACAGAATAGTTTAATATTCAAGCCAAAAAGACAAATTTGTTAGAATAAATCGAATATTTAACAAAATAGTTCAATTTTAAACCAAAAACAATCATTTTTAACAAAATACATGAATTTTCAAACAAATCGTTTAATTTTCAACTAAAAAAGATAAATTTTCAACAAAAAAAAAACGAATTTTGTGTAAAATAATCAAATTTTCAAATAAAAAGATGAATTGTCAACAAATAAGGATTTTTCAGTCAAGAAAGACAAAAAAAAGTTTCATCCCAATTGTTGAACTTTCAAGCCAAAAGACGAATTTTCTTTGCAGTCATTTATTAGAATTTTTTATACAAATTTGAATATGCTTGCAATATTGATTTTTCTTATATTTCGAAAAATCCAACGTTCTGAACGTCTCTAAATTTTTATTGAAAACTCGAAAAAGCAAATGAAAATTCGTATAAACAAAACGACGACATTTCAAACCAAGAAGCTTACTTTCCCTACACAAAAACACTAATTTTTACAAAACAAAAAAAAACAATTTTCGATAAAATAGTAAGATTTTCAATCAAAGAAATGAATTTTATAACAAAATAATAAATCTTTAACTGAAATAGTTAAATTTTCAGCTACAAAAATTAATTTAAAAAATAGTCAAACGGACCTCGGCCTGCATGCGTATGGATAAGGATGAAAGAACCCCTATAAACGGGCTCTCCTGGTATGCATGATTGTAGTATGATAGAAGGGTGAAAGAGCCTAGCTAACACGGGCCTTTTGGATCCCTGGGTCGAGGTCCCTCTCGGACCGATCTCCAATTTCTGGACTCAGCACGAGAATTACCTGCGGCCCGCACAGCGACTAAGAAACAGCCCTCCGTTGGTATGGTGGCCTGCGAACGGGTATTCATTGAGTTTTTTGAGCCTTGCATGCGGGGCTCTGCAAGGGCGGACCTTTTATTCCCCTAGCTACTCGTAGAAACCAAAATGGATCACACTAATATACCAAAAGAAGCAGGAGAAAGGGAGTTGGCGGAGGGGGGGGGGAAAGAGCTTGGTCCTAACGGGTCTAGCATAATCCTTTCATCTGAATCTGTTTCTCCAGCAAGCCTTACTCAGGCGGCGGCTGTGCCCCCAGCTCTTTCAGCGGTTCCCTAGAAAGGAGACTGAGGAGGCAAGCGCAGCGGCCTAGTAGAGTAGCTGTAGTAACTGGTACATCGACGACAACAACGCCGATAACTAGCAGTGAAACTCAAAAGCGAGGAAGGAGCTCAGAGGGCACCCCACCGGGGGGAGGGGCGAGCATTTGAAGAGGCACAAGGCGGTCCAGCAGCCGACGAACAGGGGGTCGTCGATGGTTGGACTGACGGCCGCTCAGAGGACTGACCCTCTGACTGTGGTGGTGACGGATACGAGTTACCCGGTCTTGCTGCTCACTACAAAGCAGTTAGAGCTCCTCAGGGAGGTTACCTGGAGGGCGCTCGAAAGAGGGTCCATAGATCAATGGCCAAAATTCAAGACCCATTTCAGCAGGGGAGGGTTCTTTGTATTTATGGCAGCTGACCCAGTGGCTAAAGATTGGCTACACAAGTTTTTGGCCGAGAGAAGGCCTTGAGAAGGCGCATCTCTTAAGGTGGGTGGGATTGAGTTGCTCGAGAAGATGGTTTAGGCTAAGGCGTGGTTCCCAGGTAAACTGACGGACCCGCAAGTGGTTCTCCGTCGGCTGGAGGGATTCAACCCGTCACTTAAGACAGCGTCCTGGCGGATCATTAGGCACGATAGGCCTCAGGAAAAGGACACAGCTGGAGAATTTAAACATCTTCTAGTTATGCAAATTCCTTAGTCACAGACGAGGACCCTTGCGGCCCTCAACAACACGCCCTTCTATCTTTATAGACAAGTCAACTTTAAAGTGGCCAAACAGGGGCAGGAGGAGCCTGTCGGTAAACAGGAAGATCGGAATCAGACCTAGATGACTGCTCCCGGTGTAACCATTACACAGATTAACTTCCATCATAGCAGAGGCCCCTCTGCAGTTTTGCAGAGGGGCATGACTGTGAGGCACACAGGTATCTCACTAATCCAGGAACCCTGGTCAATTCGAGATACCTTTAGGGGTTTAGAGGGGGGGGGCTGATTTTTGTTACAGGGACCCCAAGGTGCCCAATCCAAGGGCATGCATACTGGTGAAGGGAGTCAACGTTGTCCCGCTGCTTGAGCTATGTTCCAGAGACCTGATGGTCTAGTCATGGGATCGGCTTACTTTCCATATGACAGCGACACCAACCCACCAGTGGAGGTACCTACACTGGTGGAATACTGCAAGGTAAGGGGTCTTTCTCTTCTGCTGGGGTGCGATGCTAACTTCCACCATACTTTGTGGAGTGGTACGGACATCAACTTAAGAGGTAATGACCTATTGGAATACATAATGACCACTGATTTAGATATTCTTAATACGGAGAACACCCGCACGTTTCGTAATTCGGTCAGGGAGGAAGTCATTGACATCATTTTCTTTACCGGCAGTTTTACAAACAACATCAAGAAGTGGAGAGTCTCAGATGAACCTACTCTCTGAGATCACTCATAGATAGAGTTCGTGTTGGAACCCGCTGTACCCATCGGCCCTAAGTGGGTCAAAAAACCATGAAGAACGGACTAGGTCAGTTTTTCACAGAATTAAGAAGTTCACTCTCAAGGGTGACCGAAAGGCTGGAGAGACACAATGGTGGAATGCGAAACTCAAAGAGCTTCGCAGGCAAACCAGAGAGGTTCAGACGTGTCAGTTCTGGCAAAACGAAGGAACTATGGACTTCATTTACATCGATGAGGGATGAGTATAGGAGTGCAATACGTAAGGCAAAGCATGAAAGCTGGACCAACTTTTGCACTGATATCAAGAAAGGAGCAGAGGCTGCCAGACTGGACTGGATGCTTTCTCGAAACCCGGATGCTATTCTCGGGACTCTAAAATTGCCCAGCGGGGGATACTCAGAGTCTGACGGGCATACATTGGTTCACCAGATCAAGGCACATTTTCCGGGCTTCACCATAAAGGCCGTGGCTGCGAAGGCGGCCTGGAGATTAAATATGGTAAACGATTAGCAGTATCTCAACAGTTATAGTGTACCAATCGACATCGCGAGGATGCCGACACTGAGCATGCTCAGGGACAAAATGTCCACATGTTGCTACCTCTTCGACAAGAAGTACCGAGTTAGCCTATCCACGAAACAGGAATGGGCTAACGGTGAGGAACATCTGCCCAGTGATGGAAACAACTGCATTAGAGATGGCTCCAGGAATAAGCAGAACGCTGGAGCAGGTGTATATCGTAGAAGGAACGGAATGGGATTCACAATTGCGATGGGGTCCTACGCAACAGTTCTACAATCTGAGATTATGACCTTGCTCCAGTGCGCCTACAAGGCAATGGAGTATGGCGGAAAAAGAAACATTCGCATCTGCTCAGATAGCAGGGCTGCTATCATGGCTCTGAATGGAACAACGACCACGTCGCTGCTAGTATGGGAGTGCTTTGAGGCACTGAATAAGCTAGCGACAGTAAACCGAGTCACTCTGCTCTGGCTCCCTGGGCACAGTGGCATCAGGGACAACGGGATTTCGGGCAGACTAGCAAAGCTAGAAGCAAATGGAAATTTTACTGGACATGAGCCAGTTGTAGGCATTTCCAGTAGGTAGGTTACTGAAGATATTAACAGTTGGCTGACCGAAGAACATCAGAATGAGTGGGATTCAGTTTCTGGCTCCAGACAGGCTAAAACACTCTTGGGCTCAAAGCTAAACCCTCATGGAGCGAAAGAAATACTTAAGCTCGGGAGGAATGAAGTCAAAGTTCTAACAGAAATGTTTAAAGGACATGGAAACCTCCGGTATCACAAACATAAGATAGGGCTTCAAGGGAGGTCCCCTCTGTCGTCTGTGCGGAAAGGATAATGAGACTTCCACTCATACGAGTATTCTCTTATACGGGGTCGCAACGGGATCACCCAAGCGTCAGGGGCTGTGCGGTCTCAACCCAGAATTTTAATAATAACAAGAAACAAAAGGAAAATAAATTACTAACAAGAATATTATATCAGGGTAACCACAAAACTTCATTTTAAAAATTCCCTCATTTTTCTCTGGCCATTAATATTCTTAGACCAGAATCTTAATTTTGCTTAAATTTGCTTTTGAAATTTAATAAAACAATTTCAGATTAATATTTTAAATTCTTACATTTATTGTCCTTGACAATTATTTAAAGTGTCTATTATAAAAATTCTCAAACTTTAAAAAAAAGTTCAAAATCTCTGACATTTCCCTGACCAATAAAATTCCCTGACTTTTCCTAAAGTTTTAACCTCCGGCTCATTCTGCAAGCTTCACGCTAGTTGGCAATTACCTATTCTCAGCATTTGTATCGCACATAACTATCTTAAATAAAAATAGGAGGAATTGTATTCTTTGTTATGACAAAATATTTTTGAATTATGACTTAGTAAACAATACTATTAAACAGTCAACAATACATACAAGGAAAATAAATTACAAACAAGCAGGGCATATTCTAACGGTCAGTTCTGACCAAAAGGTCAGTACTAAAAAAAAAGGTCAGTTCTAAAACTTGATAATGGTCAATTTTTTTAATTGCACAACAGTGCACTACAAACACAAATAAGTATGTTAACAGTTTCGATAAACCTGCAAAGAAGAATATTATATCAGTGTAGCTGCAAAACTTCATCTTCAAAATCCCCTAATTTTTCCTGACTATTAATATTCTTAAATCGCAGAATCTTAATCTTGCTACATTTTTAACATAGAATCTTTTGGAACTGGAATAAAACAATTTAAAATTAAAATTTCGAATTTATTATCCTTGCCAATCATTTTAAGTTCCTATTATAGAAATTCTCTGATTTGTTTTAAAAAAGTTCAAAATCTCTGACTTTTCCATGATCAATAAAATTCCCTACCTTTTCCTCAATTTTAAATTCCGGCTCATTTTGCAAATTTCACATTCGTTGGCAATCACATATGTATCACAAATAGTTATTTTTAATGAAAAATGAAAAGAATTGTATTCTTTGTTGCGAAGAAATATTTGTTAAATTATGGATTTAATCAGACTTGAATTTTCAAGAAGAAATACAAGGCAAATCAATTACTTACGACAATATTATATCAGGGTAGCCACAACACTTCATTTTCAAAATTCCCTGATTTTCCCCAGGTTATTAATACTTTCAGCCTAGAATCTTATGATTGCAAAATTTTAAAATTAGAATCTTTTAGACACTGGCATAAAACAATTTCAAATTAAAATAAGAAAACGTATTATCATTGACAATTATTTAAAGTGCCTATTTTAGAAATTATCTGACTTGTTTAGAAAAAGTTGAGAATCCCAGACTTTTCCCTGACCAATAAAATGCTCCGACTTTTCCAAAGTTTTAACTTCCGTTTAATGCTGCAAGATTCACACTTGTTGGCAATCACCTATTTTGCGCACTTGTATCACAAAAAGCTATTCTAAATTTAAAAAACAGGAATTATATTCTTCGTTATGGAGAATTTTTTTCAATTGAATTTTGATCGAGATTTTAATTATTTTCTACTTACCAAAACGTCGGTTTCGTCGATTTGACTGATGAGGTTGGTGAAGGAGTTTCTATCAGCGATCAGCCAGATACCAACGGCGAGGGCTGCACCTCCGGCGATCTGTAACATAAGAATAATCTTGATTCTCCGTTCTGGTTGGTAATTTCAAACACGATGTTACTACACTGATAACGCAATCAGTAAAGAAATTATGGAGACGTGCGCTTCCTCAATTATAAATTTTCATTTTGATAAACCATCAATTTTATGGAAAAAATTTAAATATTACATTAACAAATCTCTACAGGCTTCATAATTCCAACTTAAGGTTATGAAGACTAAATATCATTGATAACTGTACTTACGAAGAAGACGAAATTGAAGAAACAGAGGAAGTACTTGGCACATTGCGACGTGCAGCCCATTGTTGATGCAGTTTCTCAAACACTTCCTGAAACAAACAAAAATATAAAACAATTAGTTTTTTCACATAAGTTTTAATAAAAATTAATAATATAATTAAATTTCCCACTATACTGTAGGCCACTTCTTTTTTATTTTAAGGTCGCAGCTACGTTCACCCAAATCTCGGTACAAAGAGCCTAATTTTTTCGGTATTTTTGATCGGTTATTTATTTTTAAAATTTTTTAAGCATCAATAGACACAACATTATTTACATGTAAATGATTAAATTGTAATTAATTACAATTAAAAAATCGGAATATGTATACAATTTCGCGATTTCATTGTAAATCATGTTTTTTTTGGTCCTTGTAAATAATACCTAAATGTATAAAAATGGTGCTATTCATATGTCAAATTAAAACACTGGGTTTTCATTTGTAAACATAACTTTATCAATAAGAAAGAGTAATTTTTTAATTGGACAAGTTTAAAAAAATTGAATTAACATGTTTAATTTGGGAAACTATCACAAATGATTACAGGATATACTTGAATATATTAATTATAGCTATCGAATATTAAAGTAAATTAACACTAAACAGCTAAATTAATATTTTTTAATAATAAAAAAAGTTGCATACCTAAAATTAGGTGTATATTTGAACTAAATAACCAACAAAATAATACTTGTTTCTGATGAGCAAAAAAGCATTCTGTGAAATCAAAATCAATATTTAAAGATAAAATAAAACTCCACTTTCCATTTCTATTCTATTAAATTATTTAAGAGACACATGTAAGTGTTCACTTAATGGATTTTAGACTATTTACAATTAATTTTAATGGCGAGTAATCAAGAGGCTATTAAATGTAGCTTCTTAATAACTGGTGGCGAACGATCGATCGAAATGCGAATTTAAACTTTTGATATCCTTAAGCCTTAAGGAAATTGGGAAAAGACTCAACCCTCAAACCGGATATTTCTACCCCAGTCGTTCGTCATGATGATCTATTCGAATTATTTGTTATTCGTCCCTCAACGATAAGCACACTGCAGCAATAAAGGGGAACCATTGGAAATATTTGATGACACTCATAATTTAAAAGAAGAATCTATAAAAATTGGATTTAATTGTTTATATTTATGCCAAAAAAAATTTGAAAAAAGTAATATCCAATTTCAAAATTTAAAACGTTATCATTTTCAAATGGAAAGCTGTAAAAATTGAAGTGAATTCAACCATGGAAAGGAATTTGAACTATTAGGATTAAAACAAATTCGAATTGAAAACGATAAAAAATGACAAATAATAATCTGGAGTTTGTTCTTAGAACTGAACAATTTCGAACTTTCAACGTGTTGCACAATTTAAAATTGTTTAAAATTGGACAACATAATATATTAAAAGGCTGGAAATTTTCGAGAACCTCCAAATGTAACAAATGTTTCAAATTGCGAAAGTTAGAAATTGCAGATGTTCCAAGTTCAAATTAAGGAAGGATAAGCTGTGACAAATGAACACATTTAACTTTATAATTATCAAAAATTGAATAATTTGAAATCCGTTCAAGTTTAAAATTGCAGTAAAAATTTAAAAAGAAAAAAATTTACAAAATTTCAAGTTTGAAGGCATTAAAATGAAAAGCCCTGGATTTAAAGGATTCCAAATTTGAATACTGTTCAATAGTAAAACCTTCATATCTGAAATAAAAATAAAAATTTTGCTTTAAATAATAAAAATCTTAATCTCAAGAAATAATTTTCGTCTCATAAAGAAAGAGTTCATTACATAAAAAAGAAAAGCAAATTGTAATTTTGTAAGTGCACTTGAGATCGCCATATGGCACGATTATGGCACTGGTCCAAAGCACCATACATTATTCGTATTTGGCTAGCAAAAGTGACAAATCAATTACCGAGTCTATGTAGCTTCTTTAATTATCACTAAACTTCCATCAATTGAATTTATATTCCTCAAGCACTTCCTGTGATTTAAAATTACATTTTTTATTTTGTTTATTTTCAATATTATTTTTCACGAATAAAACGAATAGTACGCGTCCTATCAAGAAGTGACTATTAACGAAATTGTAGTTTTTTTTGGGATAAAAATTTTGGTTAATTTATCTTTTTTCGTATTCTACATAGTTTGACCACAAAATGGAATTTTAGATTATTTTTTTGTGCAATCAAAATTTGAATTTTCGATTTTCCAAGAAAATACAAAAATTTGTTATGGTAATCTTGTAGGGCTTTCAAAAAGCAATGTTTTTCTTCTCTCGACTTTTTTTCATATCGTGCGTTTTTTGCTTAAATCTTTGATTTTCGGTTGATTTAAAAAATTTTGAAAATGCTGTAACTCTGAAAATTTTCTTTTTATCAAAAAAAGTCACTTGGATAAATTGTTTGTCCTTTTTAATACTATAAATATCCGTACATAGAATTTTCAAATTCAGAAAAAAAGTTGTCTCAAAAATTTTCAAAATGCGCTCACTTCTTCAATTTTCATCAAAAATGGCTGGTTAACGAACTCGTCCTTTCTTTTAGGATCTAAAAAAGTGTGCCACAGATCGATTTGGTCCGTTCATTTTTTTGAGAGTTATCGTGTTTACGAACGGACGGCCGGACAGACAGACAGACGTCATCGTAAAAACCTGATTTTTTTTATTCAGGGGGTCTCGAATCGTGGAGATCCGCTGAAAAACACTGGTGTCGAATTTCGGACAATTCTAATACTTTATCAATCATAAATGATGAGAATGTAAAAAAAAACCGTTAAGTAAAGAATCGAAGTCGAATCTGCCACTACATCCAAATCATATGAGCTTAACTTAACCAACTGCTTCAAATCTATCCATTTAAAATAAACGTTATGTATTGCCTTCCAGCTCCTTTGCCGGAATTTAATTTTCTTTTCCGGCATATTTTTTAACTCTTCTGGAGAGGTGTATACCTAACCTCATTTCGTTCACAAACCGTAGGTACCGTGCGAAATAGGCGCGTACTTAAATGTTCTATTCCGGCATATTTTCCCGGAGATGAATTTTTAAAGTTTTTGACATAAACCTTGAATTCTTTGGAATTCATCACATATTTTTCGAAATTCTTTAGAATTCAAGCGCGAGTTGGCTCACACTTCGGCACTATCTCCAGTTACAGAATTCTTTGTAATTCACTATGAATTCTTTAGAATTATCTAGAATATCGCCAACAAAGAAATTTCGTTAGCGGCCAAATATGCCAGAAGAGAAAAATTAAAAGCTGGTCTATTTTGCACTTTTCAGTAAAAACATTACAAAGTATTGGTGAAAATTGTTAACTTGAAATTCCGTTCCTGATTTCCAGGGAATTTTTTGTTTCTACGGAAATGAGCTACCTTTGCGACAAAGTTTGCATCTGCACCGAAGAAACGAAATTGGAAGAGAATCCAGGTAGAAAGAAAAAAGATTCAAAATAATTCCTGAGAATTTAAAAAAATCAGGATTACTTAATAAGCATGCGGGATAAATTTCAAAGAATTCATATGAGAAAAAAGTCAAATATTAGATTGATTTGAGTAAATTCGGAGAAGATTTAGAAGAATTCAAGAGAATTCAGGGAGAATAAAAAATTTTCAAAAGAATTTGAAAGAATTCAAGTTTAATTCATTACAATTCAAATACTTTTTTTTAATCCATTGATTTGACTAAAATTAGATAAAATTTAGAATAAATCAGGAAGAAATAAACAAATGAATAGAGTTTCAAAGAATTCAGGATGAATTATAAATCATGCAGAGTATATTCCAAATGAATTGGAATAAATTGAAAAATAAAAAATATTCCATTTATTTCAGTAAAATTAAAGTGAACTTTGGAATTCTATTAAACGTTTTTAATTCTCCCTGAATTCTCTCCAACTCTTTTAAATTCACTATCTTTTCACTGAAATCAATAACAATTTTTTGGATTTTTACAAAAATTTATTTAAATTCTTTGGAATTTAAATTGATTTTTTTTAATTCACACTGAATTTCTCCTGAATTCGCTTAAATTGTTTGCAATTCTTTTTAAAAAAATGTGTATGCTTTCTGATTTATTCGGGGAATTATTCAATTTACTATCGATTCTCATTAATTTATTCTGAATTCTTTTAAATTCGAGAGAATTCAAAGAAGTTAAAAATAATTCTGGATAAATTAATAAGAATTCAAGGTGTATTCCAAATGAATTGAAAAAAATCCAAAATATTCCATTGATTTTAGTAAAACTTAAGTGAATTTAGAAGAATCGAAGAAAATTGACTTCATTTTATTTATTACAATTGATTTAGAATGCATCCTGTATCCTTATTGTTCTTATTAAATTATCCTGAATTATTTTTAATTCTATTCAATGTTTTGAATTCTATTCTATTCTATTCGAGAGAATTCAAAGAATTTAAAAATAATTCTGGATAAATTAATAAGAATTCAAGGTGTATTCCAAATGAATTGAAAAAAATCCAAAATATTCTATTGATTTTAGTAAAACTTAAGTGAATTTAGAAGAATCGAAGAAAATTAACTTCATTTTATTTATTACAATTGATTTAGAATGCATCCTGTATCCATATTATTCTTATTTAATTATCCTGAATTATTTGTAATTCTATTCAATGTTTTTAATTTGTTATGAATTCTTTTGAATTCTTCCAAATTTACTAATTTTATTAAAACTCTGAATTTTCTATTCCGGGATATACTGTCGAAGACCAAGTGGAAGATTGATTAAAATTATTTAGAATTAACTTAAGTTGACGACAAAAAATGCTGAAAGAGAAACTTTAAATCCGGAAAAATATGTTGGAAGAGAAAATAAAAATGTGGCAAACAAAATATTTAAATTCGTTTCATTCTAAACTCTGTCTGTGAAAAACCTGGAAAAAAATTAAAATAATTTCAATATAATCCAATTTGGGTTGATTCTATAATATGAGAAATTTTGATTTTTAAACTTTAAAACATCTTTTAAATATTCAATGAACTTTAATAATGAGTATAGACATAACTGGAAAAATTATATAACTTTTGATTTATTTATTTTGCTGTTGAATATAACTTTACAAATAGGAAATAACTCCACCCTAATGAATAAATTGAATACATTTGCATAAACCGGTTATTAGTCGAATAGCAGCCTGAAACAATATTACAACAATCTGGAAGTAAATGATTCAATTCATTAGCGCGGAATTAAAAAATAAAGGTGACTGAAGAGCATACCGGTAATAAATTTTCTGTTTTAGACGACACGAGAATGCAAATAAATATATGCGACAATTTAAAATCGAGCCTTGAAGAGGACAAAAGCGAACAAATATTGCAATCATATCATTGCTATTGAATGCCATACATATATTAACTATCACGCTCGTTGAATAAGAATATGGGAAGCATATCAAATAATTTATTGATCTTATGTAATAATGTTATGGTTTAGGTTGTTATTTTCTAATGCTTGATGTGATATTGATTTTTGGGTAATATGAAACTTTATGGGAAAGTCAATCCGATTATATCAGACCAACGCACACGAGACCAGCTCGCATCGTAACATGATTTCTTTTTAATGAGCAAATAAAAGCCGAACGATGTTTGATCGTAAATTGTACTAGCAATTATGTATTAAAATTTGATTTAACATTTTATTTAAAAATTAAAATAAGTCGATAATTATTTGAAAAAGGGTTCAACAGCTCGAAAACGCGAACAATGACATCAAATACAGTACTGTTATATTTGCAATATTAAAAAAGATCCTCTTATATATAAGAGGAATAATTTTTTACAAAATTTAAAAACGATATTGGTATAGGTTATAGGTCATGAAAGATTCTTCAATTGGGCAATCGATGCATCTCGAAAACGTGAACAAATATATGATGTACATTATTGTTATATTCTCAATATGTGAAAAGTTTCCCTCATATCAACAAGATAAACAATATATATTTAAATTTTATAAATAAATTATATAAATTTTAATAAATTTTATCAAGTTTTTCTCATATAAAAAAAATAAACCATTTTTTTTTAAGTTTTCATAATTTGGCAATTGTTGAAACTTTTATGACCTATAGATCATAAAAGTTTTAACAATAGGTCGACCAATTTGTCTCAAAGACGCACAAAAATACACTTATACATATCATATTGCTTTATTTTTAATCCGGTTCAATATCTCAGGGTTATTTGTAGTTTGTAGGTTTAAAATTTCTTTTTTATCGTAAAATTATAATAAATTGATATGAATTACTTATCTTTAAGTACATTTCCGGATTTTCTAGTAACTGCATAACGAAACACGATTTTAAGAAAGTGCATATATTCAAAATTAAAAATGTTCTATTTGGCTTTTTCCCCAAACCCGAGATACATGACCCTCTTTTGGAGTTATTACGAAACTGCCACAAAGACACAAGAGAACGTGAGAGTCGGTTTACAACTACGTCACATCCCACAGCCGTCTTTAAACCACGAAGGAGAATTTAGGAAAATAATCATCTTTAAAGTCCTTTCAAAACCATTGAAACTTTATAAATACACTATCTAAGGAGTTTAATTTGATAAAATTTTCCGCATTTTTCAATACACAGCCAAACTTTTTCACCAATAAAACAGTTCAATTTTTGAGTTTTCAAGTAAGTGCACAGATAAATAATTTAGTTCATAAAATAATTAAATAAAAATATATATATATATATATATCTTTTTTTTGTGTATGTCTATTTTAGGCCTAAATCTTTGAATTTATAATAAAACGAGAGTACCCCCCCCCGTTCAAAACCTCAGCGTTATTTGTAGTTTGTAGGTATAACATTTCTTTTCTATCGTAAAATTATAATAAATTGATATGAATTACTTATCTTTAAGTACGTTTCCGGATTTCCTAGTAACTGCATAACGAAACACAATTTTAAGAAAGTGTATATATTCAAAAATTTTAATTTTCTATTTGGCTTTTTCCCCAAACCCGAGATACATGACAGGCCAGTAGAGTGAATGACGCCTGAAACAAAAGACCTTGACCACTAATGGACCCAAGGGGGGAACCTTACATAACGACTTTGTGAGGATCTTCACTTGGGGTGATTACTAGAGAGATTGATCAGCAACCTGGGTCGGAGCAGTGTTGTGGAACGAACGTGTTATTTACATAAATACCTCAAGAATTCTATATCAATCTGAAAATTCTCTATCCCTTCCACACATTACTCCTTTCCCCACCGAGTGAGTCACGCCTACCTCGAAAAGGAAATGGCTTAATGGTGCATATATCAAAAAAGTTTTTCTCATAAAATAAGGTGAAATTTTTCTTAAATCTCTTAACTCATACAAAATCCGCTTCCAAATGACCCATTAAGTACAAACTCCTGTCAGTCCTGAATATCAATTAGAACCACAATTCGTTCAAATTTCATTAGTATAGCTCTTTTACTTTTCGAGATATGGTGAACAGAAAAAAGTTACATACGCCCACATACATTATTGGAAAATTGTACTTTCGGACTCGAGGGTCGAATTATATTGAAATTGGTCAAAAAAGTAGATTTAAAAATTTAGGTAATAACAAAACCTCTCTCTATAAGGAAGCAATCAAATAAATTTATTTCGAATTTAAAGTGCTCAGAATTAAACAAATTCTATTTAAGTGACCTATAAAATCGTGCACAAATTTTAAGCTTCAAAATTTTAAAAAATTTAGCAGAAGTTTTAATAATGAATAAAAAAGTTAATTGAACTTTTTGAAAAGCCTTTATGAAACAATCTCTTTTAAGTGAAGCATCCAAGTTTTAAAAATTTTTCTTGAAACTAAACATAAAATCTTTTAAAATTAAAAAAAAAACTTTCAAGGAACTAATTCGCAAATAAACAATTTCAAAATTAAATGTACAAAATGTAACAATTCCAACTGCAGCGTTCCAAATTGAATAAATTAAAACTAAGGAACTTAAGTTCAAATAAGAATATTTTTTGTGATACAACTATTTTTTAATAAAAACGTTAACAAATTATATCCATTATTTTCAACCAGAATGACTTAAATGTGTTCAGAAACGAAAATTTAATATAAGACCAAATGTTTCATAAATTTATTATTTTTCATTTGAAACCTTTGCAAAATAAAAAATGTGAAATAATCCTTTATTTTCTTAATAATAGTAAAGGGTCCTTCATAAAATTATGAAGCTGAACTTCTTTAAGTTCCACACCAATTATTGTTGTAATTTGTACAAGTTTTTTTCGAATACCTATAGAAATTTATTGTAAAAATGAGCGAAGCAACAATGACATTTTTAAAAAAAATATTCGTACAGAATCAACAAACTCTAAAATATTTAACTCTACTCTTCATTGCTATATTTTTCAACTTAATATAAATGATATATGTGAATCTCAAATATTAAGAAAATACGGTGTGAATATTATTTACCAATTTTTAATTTTTTAGTTTCGGACAGGTCTGCGGCAAGACATTTTGCGTCCTTTTTAATTAAAAATTTCGAAACCATGTCATCTAAAATTTTGAAACTAATTTTTAACAAAATGTACTATTCAAAGAAAAAGTAGAAAATGGCTGGGACTTGAATATGTCAACTTTTTGTCAATCGCCCTTGTATGTTTCGAGAGGATATTTCATTAATTTGGTTATCCTTTATGATAAAATTAATTTTCCTACGACAATATTTTAAAAAGGAAAAAGCATAGAATTTTCATTTGACTGGGAAAGAGGTGAAAAGACCTCTGATCGGTCGACCTAGTATCGGAAATTCAGCGCTTTTGTATTATGCTGTGCCAGGCATTGGTCTATTTGGTTCAAGCTTGGTTTCCGAACAGAAAGAAGCTGTCCTTTAAAAGTTTAAAATATTCCAAATTGTGTACTTTTTCGTGTGAAATAAGTATAATAAAAGGGATAAGAGCCAATACCAATGTCTCGTCCCGAAATTCGGTATGCTATAAGACAAATATTTTACATAAGTTTGGGTAGTCGTCCTGAAACTGTAGGTCCATCCCCTTTTCCAACTTCCCCAATTTTTTTGCGACAATCAGACGCTGTCTTTTCAAAATTACTAGCTTGTATGTTTGAATTTACCAATTCTGTAAGATATTACTCTATGAATTTTCTGCGATCTATGATCAATTGTACAATTAAAAAGTTATAGCACAGAGTAAAGAAATGATAAAATTTGTGGCAGGAAATTTGTTTAAGAATAAAGTTTTATTCAGAAAACTTCGCGTTTTTCAAAACACATGTGTTGCCATGGAAAAACAAATGAAAGTTTAACCGATATTTGCTTAAAGTTTATCCTGTGAAGTTAATTTTTGTTACAGCGAATCTTTCATCGAAAATCGATGTAAAGTTTATCTTCTGTTTTTTCTGTGAGGAATGTAATAATTATAATTTTAAAATAACAATATATATTCGTCAACTTAAACCAAAAAATACTAAAATTGGCATACAATCACGTACTTGCGTATTCTTCTTTAGACAAAAAATGTATTGTTTTACGAAATAGAATCTACTTTTAAGATCCAACAAAGCTACGACAACATAAAACCAAAACTTTCAGCATATTATAGACTTCACAGATCAAAATACTCTGAAAATAGAAGAAAGAAGGATATTTATCACGAAAATAGGGCAAATAATTATTTTTAATATGATTAATGTGTACCATAATCCTACGATCTCAAATTAAAATATATTGTATTTTTTTAAATCGAATTTTCACCGAAAAAATACGATTTTTTAACCATTCAGTTGGATTTTCATGCCAAAAAGAAAATATTTTTAGATAACAGAATTTTCAAACCAATAGGACGAATGTTCAACAAAACAGTTGAATTTTCAATTAAATAATAAAAATTCTAACCAACCGAAATGAATTTAGAACCAAAAATATAAAAGTAGATTTTTTATTAAAAATAATTGATATATAATAAACAATATCTGAAACAAAGATATAATAGTAGATTATTCATTGTAAAAAAGTAACTTTCTAACATAAAAGATAAATTTTCTATCAAAAGAGATGAAAGTTCAAGAAAACAGTTCAATTTTTATCCAAGAGATGAATTCTGAACCAAAAATATAATAGTAAATTTTCCAATCAAAAGAAATTAACATTAAACCAAAAGCAGTTACTTGTCTACCAAAAGCTGAAATTTTGATAGTGGATTTTTCAACCAAAATATTAGTTGTGAACCTGAAATATAGTAGTAAACTTTTCTATTAAAAGAAATTAACTTTCAACGAAAAACAATGACTATTCTACCAAAAGATGAGTTTGTATTCCAAAAATACAAATTTTCTATCGAAAGACGAATGCTACAAAAAGCTATTGAATATTCTTACAAAAAGACGACTATAGTTTTGACTTTTCAATCAAAAAGAATGATCATTTAATCAAACAACAGGGGAAGGAAGAGGTATTCATTAAAAAAAAGGGAAAGTAGGAGAATCGAGAAAGAAGTGTGAAGTCTGAAATTCTCAATAACATCATTATATGGGATCATTAAAATGACGCTATTAGTTAACACACAGTTTCATAATCCCAGGGACTGATAACGTTTGCAGAAAGCATAGCCTCCCAACCGACCCGGTGAATTATTATTCGCCTCCTTTTTCCAGGTGACCCAATTTTAACTCGGTCATGGCATCTGGGATCTGGGTTTCGAACGTTGGCTCAAATTTGAACTACATATCCTGGACTTTTAGGAAGGGGGGGGGGGGTCACATTGACCTATTTTCCAGGGAAGGGTGCAAGAAACTATAGTTTCGGTGCTGGTTGCAGTAGCATACAGTCGTTAGTTGTTCAAACATGGCCCGGTTTGTTCCAGTTCGTCCGCGAACATCGTGGAAAACTGGTCCCGGGGAAAGGAGGGGCAAAAAAGACCAAGAAAAGAGACTTCTTGATCTTCGCGGAATTCGAATCGCCAGAAGGTAAAACAGCTTTTATCGCGGCAGGTAAAAAAAAGCTGAAGATGATGGGCTCAATACAGGAAGTAACGATGACTTAACTGGACCACCGGACACGATTATATAGTCATCGTATCGTGGGATGACTAATAAAATAAAAAGTTATAAAAAAGGTTCGTTAATCTAATTCTCAGGGTACTGAACGTGCGCTGGCCTGGGTATATCTCGGTCACGAGAAGAGCTGTATCTGACAGCCTGACAATGACTGGAGAATTGCTTGGCTCGTTGCATCGGTTGAATTAGATTTTATAGTTTCATACTGACGATGAGAAAAATATAACATTGATTAAAAACTTAAAAAATATGGTATCATACTGGAATCAAAAGTATTGAGTTTCTTTCAAAGCATTGATAAATTGGGGCCAAATGGTATGTACCTGAAGATCCGAACGTTCAAATGAACGAAACATTTTTCCCCATTTCTATTTTGCCAATAAATTTTGTTCCTACTGTAATTTAGAATATCCATTATAGCTCTGTTTCAATAATAAATTATTTCCAATATAAATAAACAAACATTTTAGTACTTTTTTGGTTTACAAAGTCATCAGTAAAAAATTTCGTTCATTTGAACGTTCAGAATTTCAAGCACATCCAAATGGTTGATTTTGGCGATTTTAAATTTATTCAATATAATTTTACTATACGAAATTGATATTTTAAGACTTTTTTTTACTAGGAACGAAATTTTTGTATGGCACATTTTTTTCAGCGATTTTAAGTGACTTCATATGACTTCAAAGATTTCAGGAGATTTGAAGACAATTCAAGGGACTTCAATCAAATGAATCCTAGTGCACTTAGAAAAATATACATTATTTTTTTAATGAAGGAAACGGTCTTTTCAAGATATTTTTTCCATTTAACCACTACACAATGAAGGTAATAATTTTATATTGAAGGCTTGGAAAACAGAACTGAACGAGCGCTCGAGCAGTAGGCTCAGAAAGCGCGACGAAAGAGAGAACGGATTTTTCGGCGCATTTTCTGGGCGTCATTCCCCGAAAACATAGGCATATTTCGGGATTTCTTTCGGCTCAATAAAGAGATCAATTGAAATGTTGTAAAATGGGCTCAGTTGGTTAGACGCTTGGACTTCACTTCAGAGGTCCGGGGTTCGATCCCTGAGCCGGTACCTCTGAAAATTTTTCTATGTACCTTTACCGAGGCTCTGGTGGTTCGGAACCAACTTTAAGCTGTAGGTCCCATCATCATTTACTTGACTGCAATCCAGTCCGTCAATGATGGGGTAAAAACCAGGCTATGTCCAATTTGTCGGGAAATACTGCTCTCATCAGATCTCTTGATTGCATTATAAAAATGCGTTCTTGACTGATGATATATACCGAGACAGCCCCATGTTAAATAAGCAAAAGTTAAAATCCAACTCTAAACAAAATTGCCTTCGACATTTTGGGCAGTAACCATCTTAAGCTTGTGACAAAAATTAAAGTACAGAGAATATTTTTTTCAAATTCGTTTATGACAAAATGGCGGCTGAGCAGTTTTCCTCCGTCGGTGCATTTTTTTGAAGGTGTCCACGGCCGGAAACCTAACTCCCGCAATTTTTAACCTGGATCAAAAAACCAAAGTTTTTTCGATTCTACAGAAGAACAGCAAGATACGTACGTAGGATTTTTTCTGTCGATATAATGATTTTTGCGACATGGTGTACTTTTGAAAAAAGTTTAAAATTTCATTTAAAAAATCGTTATTTTAGATCGATCAGTGAGGATTTGTTCGACTTATGTTTCCGGCAAGTTAAAAAAAAAGTGGTTTCGAGAAAAACGCGTTTACAGTTTCAAGTACTCTAAAATCATCGGGGCCTATCTGAGAAGCGTTGAGGCCGAATTAAAAATCTGGCCATTTAGTCATTTTTTCCACTCTCCATCTTTTGGCATATTATTTTTAACATCCTAAAACACCTTTCAAGCAAAAAAAAATTCGATTTTTTGAAAATTCTATAGTCGTTTAACCCCTTAATCGGTTCTGCTTTCCGAGTCTTCAGTTAAAGAAAAAATTTTATTTGACCTTCAAAAAAAAATTTGAATCAATAGAAACATTCCTTATAATCAAAGCATCTTTTTCCTGAGTGTGATTTAAAATTACTCCCGATATTTCCAGAGACTTCAATGACTTATGGGGAGTTCAGAAAATTTAAAAAGAATTCACTACCTTCAGAGAGTTCTCACTAAAGTGATGATACTACATTAATGTTGCGCAGTGTAAGGTGTAAGGTGTAAGATGTAAGGTCAAGAAATACAGTTTTTTATTTAGGTATCTATAGTTTTTAAGTAAGTAAGTGGGACGATGGTCATGGGGGCTAAAGCGTAGGCTTTGGACCCACTCCTTCGGCTTGCGGGTTCGATTCCCGCCTCGCACTCTGGAAGAGTCTCGGTGGCCCATGCGGTGAACACTAGCCTAGCAAGGGAGTTGTTCATCTCCGGAGAGTCGTGGGACCGGTACCTCTAGATAAAAAGGTTTTCTCTAAGTACTTAAGGCTGTTGCTCTTGGTGGTTCGGAACCCACCTTAAACTGTAGGTCCCCCTTACACCACCAAGTAAGTGTGTGGAGGGTGTGTAAAGGAATAAAGAAGGTGTAAGAAAAATGTAAACCCTTAGGGGACACATTAGAAGCTTAAATAACAATAAATAGTTTTTAAGTAGTTTTTCGGATTGTGTTAACTAAACTTTTCTTTGAAACAATTTGAACATCTCGTTTTTGAAATTACTTCAGACGATTTTCTCAAAAACCACACATTTTTTCTCAAATGTTTGCGCTAAATAGGTACTTGAATGGCAAAGAAATCTTGTAAGTTTCATGCAGGCCAAGCTATTTTTCTGGTCAAGAGTTGTTTTTCTCAAAAAACTGTATTTTCGCATTTATCTTACAATTAAAAACAACAAAATATTCAACAAAAATCTTGCATCGTTCTAAAAAAATACTCTAAAACTCAATTTTTGGAAAAAAATCCTTGTGACCTCAAATATAATAATGATATAATAATTATGTAAGCCTATAATGATGTAAGTGGGGTTTTCTATTAAATTCGACTTTATCTTCCCGGCTCATTTTTGTATTTTACTCAACATTTGTTTAATCCGTTCTAATATAAAAAAGACATTCTGTAAATTTTATGCAGGCCAAATCATTTTAGTGGGCATGAGAATTTTTTTTCTCAAAAAATTAAGTGTTTCTGTATTTTAAGTAGAAGTTTCTACAAGAAGTAGTTTGTAAGAAAAATGCACAAATTCAATTAACAAAAAATTCTTTTTACCAGAAAAATAGTTTGCCTGCATGAAACTGATATAATTGAGCGTTTTGAATTAGATCAAAGATTATAAAGGTTTAAAGAACAAAAATTTATTTTAAAAAAAAACCTAAAAACTATTTTTTCCTTATTTCCTTTTTTGAATTTTTACTGCCTATCTGATTTGAAATGGAATCGATTTGCACATTTTATAAAAGTTCTAAATTACATAGGTAAATAGAAATATTATTTTTTTATTTCTAAATATGCATTATTATTCAACTTGCTTCAGCAGGTTTCAAGGGAATATAAAAGACTAAACAAATTATGTAAATTCAAGTTACTTCAAATGACATCACTGATTTCTTTAGAAATGACTTCAAGGATATTCTAAGGACTAAGTCAGAAATGAGATAGTATGAAAATCTAATTTTGATTTGTGAACTTTTTAGTGTTCTGATCGACTTTACGAGATTTCAAGTGACTTAAGAAGAATTAAAATGACCACAAGTAACTTCAGATAACTTCAGTGTATCATCTTACTTCACGAGTTTTGAACCCCTCGTGGTGACCCATTCCTTAAGGGTGAACTACTATTTGGTTCATTAAGGCCATATGATGAGTGGGTCACGTGACCAGATTCCAACTTTACCGCCACATTTTTATTTCCCAACTTATATTCACACGAAACGCCACATCGATTTGAAAATTTGGGATATTAAACAAGAAGCACTAAGAATGGTGGGTCTGGTCCTAAATTTGTATAATTATGAAAAAAGTTTTTTGCTGTAAATAATTTATTTTTTATTCTTTTATAATTATTAAAGTTTAGCACTAGAACCACCTTTCTTAGTGCTTCTTATTTATTATCCAAAATTTTCAACTCGATGTGGCGCTTCGTGTCACATGGTCTTAACCCGGGTCTGGTTTTATGTAGAATGTCTAGTCTAGAAGATCTAATCTGGCCAAGGTCTGAAGCTATTCTTTCCCAGGTCTGACTTTATCTAGACTAGACCCTTTAGTCTGGAAGATCTGGTCTAGCTCAGGTGTGACGCTGATGATCTATCTAAGAACAAGAAGTTCTAGTTTCGATCAGCAATATTTTTTTGGACATAATTCGACAAAGTTACAGGTCATCTAAAATTATAGTAAATAAAAAAGTCACACTATCAAAACAACACTTTTTTCAAATCATCTTGACAGTATGGTCTGGTCCAGGTTTTGCGCTGATCAGTTAAATACACTTATAGTAAAAAATGATTCCTAAAAAAAGGTAGTCTAACCAACGGCTGACTGGCCACCATCTAGTTTCTAGTGGTTGGCCTGGCAGACAATCTGGCTTGGGGTTAGCCAAAAAAATGTACACTTTTGGTCAGGCCTAGACAAGACCATCTCATCAGCGTGATTTTTCCACACGGGATTAACAAAAAGTTACAATTATTTCAGACTACCTGAATCATTAAAAAAAAGATTCAATCATCCTCTTTTTTTGCCAATCTTTCACTGACAGGCAATTTTAGCAACTGAATTCCTCAGATGGTTGGATTGGTTGTAGCAGACTTTATAGTTTCCCATCGACAAGCGATGGAACATGGAATGATGCTTTGGTGGTAATAACCTTTCTAACTAACTTCGTTCCTGACACACCCTCTGTAGAATGCTGACTTACTGCCGGTTTCAACTGTGGTAACACCGCACCGCATTGTTAGCAGCATATGTATTGTTTAGACTTTAATGCTTCTCTGAGAAACCTATTTTGCATCCACTCTGTTGTATATTCGAAATTTAAACATGGGTGTCATGATTGGCATGGAGGATACGGAAATGAATCTTAAGACTTGCTCAGCGAAATAATCGGTTGTTAAGTCCATCTGCAAAGTGGTAAATCAATTTCAAATATCCCATGGGAAAATAGATTTGAAATATTTTCGAACATACGAACTCTACAGATAAGGTTCTATCTTTTCTGTAATAAGATTTGTTCTCGATTTTGTTTAAAGTTTTAATAATCAAAAAATCAGGGTAGCCGCAAAACTTCATTTCCAAAATTGCCTGACTTTTTCCTGATTTTTCCATGACTAATTCTTTATTTTCCCTGACAATTTGAAGACCAACATTTTAATCTCGTAACATTTTTTAAAAGCAGAATATTTTCTAAATGGCATCAAACGATTTTAAATTTAAATGCATAATTTTCTAAGTTGTTATTCATACAGCTGTCACAGCCTAATTTACCTGAAATAAGTGGAAAAGTGACCAAAGGTGACTAATTCTTCACTGTAAAAGTGACTAAAAGTGAGTAATTCAAAAGAATTCAAATAAATTTTAAAAAAATCATTCCTTTGATTTCAGTAAAATTAAAGTAAATTTCAAGGAATTTAAGAGAAATGAGCAGAATTCGATGAAATTAACAAAACTGCATGGTGAATTAAAACAAAATAGCAGTGAATTAAAACTGTGTAAAAAAAATATGACAAAATTCATTGAATGCAATAACTTTGAAATGATTTTTGAAAAAAAGCAAAGGAAATTCGAACGAATTTAATGAAATTCCTAAGAATTCAAGATGAAGGCTTAAAAATAAATTAAACAAAAACTATAGAAAAATGGAAATTGAATTCCAAATGAATTCAAAAAAATTGCAAAAAATATATGAATTTTTTTTCAAATCATTGAAACTTTACAAAAAAACCTCACTTCTTCAAAAAAATTCAAAATCTATTGAAATAAGATAAAATCTCGCGAAATTCTATGAAATCTCATGATTTTTCCTGAAAGCCTGGAAAATTCATTGGAATATTTTGAGAGCTTTTAAAATCTCATAAAATCATTGAAATTCTCGGAAATCTTATAAAATCTCTTGCAATACTTTTAAATGTCTTAAAACCGGTAGAATCTGTCGAATTCCTTAAAATTATTCAAATCATAAAAAATTCTTGAAATTTTTTATATCTCTTGCAAATGCCCTAAATATTTCAAGTCCTTTGAAATCCTTTCAAACTATTCCAATAAATAAAAAATTCCTTGAAATCTTTCAAAATTCCCTACAACTTTTCAAAGCATTTGAAATATTTTAGAATACTTTGAATCATTTAAATTCTTCTGAAAATACGTGAGGATTTTTTTAAATAACCTAAACCATTTCACATTCTTTTGGAATCCTTCGAAATTTCCTATAGTAAAATCTTTCGAAATCTTTTGAAATCCCTTGAAATTTTTTACAGCTTATGAAAATTTCTGGTAATTTAAAAAAAAGACCCTAAAATATTTAAAATTCTTTGTAATCCCTTCCAATTATAGAAATGAATTGAAAATACCTTGGAATCTTTATAAATATCCTAAAATTCTTTCATATCTTTGACAATACCTTAAAATCTCTTGAAATTCTACGAAATCCGTTCAGGTAAGTAACCCAGTAATCGTGAGGGTCCCAGAAACCGTGAAATTTAGTTATAATTTGACTACATTGTTACAAAAACATGTTAAAAGCAACATTTAATGGCGAAACTCTCTTATTTTTATCATGTTATAACAGAAAATGGAAATCACATTCTTCAAATTAAATAAAAAGCAAGAAAATTGGCATCACGATTACTGGCACTAATGTGACGATTATTGGGACGTTTATCTTAATTCGTGTAAAAGAATTTCCTAAAAATCACATTTAAATACTCAAATCAATAAAAAATGTATTAGAATCGTTTAAAATATTGTAAAATATTTAAAATACTTTAAAATATCTTTAAATCCATTGAAACGTTTTAAATCTCTTGAAAATACCTGTTCAAACCTTTTAAAATCTATTAAAAGCTCTTGAAAATTTCTGGTAGTATAAAAAAACCCTAAAATCTTTCAAATTCTTTGAAATCCCTTCCAATTATAGAAATCAATTGAAAATACCTTGGAACCTTTAGAAATATCCTAAAATTCTTTCAAATCTTTGACAATATACCTTAAAACCTCTTGAAAGTCCTATGAAATCCCTTATATAAATAAATTTCCTGAAACCCCATTAGAAAAAATTTAATTTCGAATCCCCCCAATTACAGAATTCAATTTGTTGGAATATCTTAAAATCCTACAATCCTCCATTCTTGTGAATTGTTAATACATTTTTTGTAATCTATTGAAAAATGATCAAATTTCGTGAAATTAAATTAAATCTGAATATATAATTTCTTGAAATTCCATTAAATTGAGAATTCCTTGGAATCTCTGAAGACACCCGAAAATATTCCAAATCCTTTAAAATCGTTTGAAATCCCTTAAAATTGTTTAAACCCTTGAAAATGACTTGGTATATATTTTTAATACACTAAAATATTTTTAATATTTTAAATCTTTTGTAATACCTGGAACCCTTTTAAAGCTTTTTGAAATTCCTTGAAAGTTTGAACAATACTCTAAAATTTTTTAATTCTTTGAAATACCTTCAAATGATTGAAATATTTAAAAAATGTCTTGAAAACTTTTAAAATAGGTAGGAAATAGGCATGGGCCTTAATTCAATAGTGAGTAACTTATGGGTTAATTTATTGACCGATGACGGATAATTTTTATTTGCCTCGTGATTAAAATGATCTGTCGTCCAATAATTGCAGTTTACGATTGTTTGCAGCGTTTTTATCCAACTAGAGATAAAAAATATCTGTGCGATTTATTTTAAAAGAAATTGTATGGCAGTCCTGATTATGCTTGACAGTTATAAGTGCACAAAGAGCTTCCTAAAGAAATTACCTAACTTTGGTCATTTTCGTTCAAAATCCCTGACTTTTCCCTGATTTCCCAATTCTCCCTGACCTACAGCCACCCTGAAAAATGATTATGAAAAAAGTCATCAATGTTGCTATCAGATCTTAGACGTCAGCTGCAGCGTAATATTACGTTATATTATTCACTGCAGAAAGAATAAATTAACTGTCTGCCTTGGCGATCCACGAGATGCATAATTTGTAATAAATAAGTAGATGACGTAAATCCTCATTTCCGAAGGCGAGGATATAATACAGCAACATAAGTACGTTTACATCATAAAGTTTACATAAAGGTAGAGATAATCCCTGATAACGGCGTTCGAGAGTGAAAGTCTGAATGAGTGTCTGAAGTCAATAAAAGGGATATAAATGTGTCATACGCGCCTTCTGTTATGCGTATTTTCATAAGCACATAGTCGTAAATCAATCTTCGCGAAACATTAATTTATATTACTCATTTGATGGTATAATATTTTCAATGCAAGAAATTTCTTCTCATACTTTATTTAACTATCTTCTGTACTTTACTTAGCTATACCTTCTCTACTTTTCTCCTGTCATTCACCTGATTCTCTGATACGGATTCAAGGTCGTTAAATGAAATTATTGCGTAATAAAAGAGTCATTAGTAACCCAGAATACTATTTCCTTTTTCTAGAAAAAGAAATTCCTCATTCGGATCGAATCGGTCTACGTTAACCCCGGGCTTTTGAAAGTAACATAGGATTTTAAATCGGGAAAGCTTCTTTTTCGAAAAAATAGAAAAAAGAAATACTTCTTATTAACCTTTGTAAATAAAAGTTAACTCACCTATTAAGAAATGTTTAAGGCATAAATTCCATCCAATAAATTTGTATTTTTACACCACCCCAACCTCCTTTTATTGTTCCCGAAAAATGCCCCAAAAAATCCAAAATAGCAGTTTTATGTAAAATTCATGCTAAAGATGGTATTTTCAAAATCGATTACTTATATTCGACAAGTCGCAATTTTTCAAGTATTTTTAAACTAATTTTAAATTGTTCAAACAATTATTATTTCTTTAAACCATTTTTTGCTTATTAATCGTGAGAAGCTATTATTTCTCGGATTAAATCATACATTTGATGAATTTCAAGAATATTATTTCTTTGTTAACATATTTGGTAATTATTTAAACAATTTCCACTTGTTCAAAAAATTTGTCCCCAGTAAATCCTAAAAAGTTATTTTGCTCTGGAATTTATTACGCACAATTAACGAATGTGAAAAGTAATATTTTTTGCTTGGCATACGTGACAATTGTATAAGAAAAATTCATTTGTTACAACAATTCTTTTATCCTGTCAATCATGAAAAGTGGTGGTTTTCTACAGAAGCAATGTCACAAGTAGTGCATTAAAAAAATGATTATTGTTTAAAAAATTTGGGTATACGTTATAAAATAATAAAATACTGAATAATGAATGACGTATTGTAAGAAAATTTTAAAAATATAGAATTTTCCCCACGTTTCCCATATGAAGTAGCGCAAGTGAATGATGATTAATTGGTTTAATAATTGCAAAACTGTCTTCCACAATAATTATCACTCTTAACATTCATTAACTACATCATTAATTCCATAAAATAGTAACTTCAAGATTTACAGAGGAAAAATATTGTTTAAACAAATTTAAATGGTTGATATACTTTTCATTTGTCTTTCACATAAAAAATCATTTTTTAAATGTCTTGTTAAATATAGAAAGTAGTAACATTTTAAAATTTACAGGGGAAAATTTTTGTTTAAATAACTGATGTGATTAATTCCACAAAATAAAAAAAATTTAAGATTTAAAAGGAAGAAATTGTGTGAATAATTACCAAATAGCTTAAACAAAAAATATTATTCTTAAAGAGTGGGTTGAGATGGGGTCAAAATTAAAAGTTATTGGGTGAAAATTATTACTTGAACATTCTTTACGAAAATACTAAACTTTAATTTACTAAAAGATAAGAACAAGTATTTTTTCCAATCTTTCAAAAATGGAGATTTTTCCGTTCAAAACCCCATGTTAATTATATGGTACGAGTTAATGTTAATATTAATATTCGAATTTTTACAGGTATAAATTTGGAACACTCTAATAATCAAAAATCATTGTAACTATTCTTATATTTAAACGGGAAATTTTGTGCCATTCTTACGAAACTGAAGTTGTAATATTATCTCCAAAGTTTACCTGATAGTCAAAAGCGGAAGTTTGCCAACGATGCAGAACATTACGTGACTAATAATTAGTAGTACAGTAGGTCAGTGCCGTCATGGTCACAAATTCGAACAACGCCCAACTACTTTTTTCCTTACACGGAGAAAAGTTAAAAATGATTCTGCATTAATAATTCAATCAATTAAACCAAGATTTTAAATCATTTTATAATTATTGTTATTGTCTTGTAAGGCTGGTTCATTTAATGGATCACCCACGTTAATAAAGTATCATTTATGTCCATTAGTTTAGCATTAACCGCTAGACAACTCCACTTTACTGAGTACAGTCCTGTGCAAATTTCATTTGCTAAGGTAGGCTTAGAATTGCTGTATAAATTTAAACGCAATCAGTGATAACCTATGGCTACATCCGAATTTATTATAAGTACTCGCATTTATCTGGCCTTCAGGCCAGGGGAGAGGAAGACTGCGGAAAACCATCTCCCGAGCTCAGCCCGTTTTTCGACAGTTGAGTTTGAAGGCAGAAATTCGAGCCTACCCATCGAATGCACTATATCCACACCTAAAATGTTAAAAATGACAAGTTTGATTATCGATATTTGAAAATATAAAAACTTTTTTGCATTTTCAAATATCGACAATCGAGTGAATAACGCCTGAAACAAAAGACCTTAGCCACTAATGGACCCAAGTGGGGAACCTTACATAACGACTTCGTGAGGTTCTTCGCTTGGGGTGATTGCTAGAGAGATTGATCAGCAACCTGGGTCGGAGCAGTGTTGCGGAACGAACGTGTTATTTACTTAAATATCACGAGAATTCTGGATCAGTCTGAAAAATGTCTATCCCTTCCACACACTACTCCTTTCCCCTACCGAGTGAGTCACGCCTACCCCGAAAGGGATATGGCTTAATGGTGTAATAATAATAATGATAATAAACTTGCATTTTAAACATTTTATGTGTTGATATAGTAGGGGTGGTTTTTAGGGGTCTTGCCGAACTTTTTCACCCACTCTATAATTATTAAGATAAAAAAGAGGATTTTTTATGTTTTTATATTTTCAAATATCGACAATCAAAATTGTATTTGGCATGTTTGAAAAATGGGTTACTTATAAGGGTAGTTAACCTCTTGAAAAATAAATATTTCGAAAACTTCTTCCGATGGAATATCATTTTTTGACATCGTAAATGATTTAGGAAAAACAAAATTCAGGAAAAAAATCTTTAATTTCGTTCATATGAACGTTCGTAACTTCAAGTACATTATACACCCATAGAAATTTAGTTACAAAGAACGTTAAAACCGATATTACAGTTTAGTATAATATTTTATGATTTAGGGAAATCGGGTATGTATATTCAAAAGTAGTATAGTATTTATTAATAATCTATGAAAAATTTACTTTAGAAAATTAATATAAGTTCTACAAAACTTGTAAAAGAAAATGTGATATTTAAAATTCACTATATTAAATTGAAGCAAGACCATAATGTCAATCATTAGAAAGATTGGAATAATTTTTTCACATTTTGAAAGAGAGGATTCTGAAATTTGCTAAAGACTCCACTGTAAAAGAAGTCTATTGAATTTTTCATCTCTGGTGGATGTAAATAAAAGGACCCTCGTGTATCGGAGTAACTTTACGAATCTGTTGTGATATTCCAATTCGACCGATAATTTTACACTGGAAAATGTAAAATTCATTATGTGAAAGAATAAAATAAAATAAAATTTATCAGGGCGACAGGTTTCGAGCACTCGAAGCTCAAACTTCGTAGAATTTCATGGAGATTGAAGAAACACAAGCCGGACACGTTACCACTTACCTAAAAACACGTAAGAACCCGTCGTGAAACTCCACCCACTCACACTGCAGAATTATAGCTCATAAATAAGCACATTATCATTATAATTATTAGTATTTGTACACATAACAATGTAGAATACACAACATTCGCTGAAGTAACTAACTTAACCTTTTACTTATATACATAGTACGCAAACATATACATATAACACACGCATCGCACGCACATCACGCTGTGAGAAGGGGTTTGAAGATTCCTTATATACTAAATGGTGAGAATTTTTAGAATTGTGAGAAACGGCATGGTGCTTAATAACTCGACTTAGAAACATTCAAAATTAAAAGTAAAAACAGGAAAATATTCTGTTTTAATAAGGTCAAAACTGGGATTGAATTAAATTCAAAAATATCTATAGGTTTTTCATTTTTTTTTTAATGACCTCGTTCCCCCCTCACATTCGGCTTGGTAATACAAGTAACAGTGCTGGGTCAAAAATTGTAGATGCCCTGAACTTAACACAAATTTTGTATAAATCAAGTATATTATTATACATTTACAAGGCCAACCATTTATAAGAAAAAGAGCTGTAAATAAAATAATTCCTAATTTTGTGCGAACACAAATCGTCTTTGAAATCCTTGAAATCTAAATCTTTAAAATCTTTTGAAATCTTTCTGAATTCATAGAAATCTCTTAAAGTACTTAAAATCTTTGTGAAATCTTGAAATTTCTGTGAATTCTTTTGGAGACATTCTCAATTTTTGTAAAATGTTTGAAATCTCTACAAACTTTAAAATACCTGAAATCTTTGTAAAATTTGTATGACGTATTTGTGAATGCTTAGTTTAAAATTTGTTTGTGAAACCTTTTGTGTTAGTTTGAAATAATTGAAACCTTTAAAATCTTCTGAAATTTGTTAAAACCTGATTTAATAGTTTAACGTCTTTGAAATATTTATGTAATATTTGCAATTTTTTGAAAGCTTTACAATTTTTGGAAATATTCGAAATCTTTGTGAAAATTTTCAAATCTGGTGTAAACGCCATTTTAAAATCTTCGAAATCCTTGCAATCATTGTGAAATGTTCAAAATCTTTGGGAAATTTTTGTGAAATCTTTTGAAATATTTGTGATTTTTTTTTATTCGTTGAAATCATCGAATTCTTTGAAATCTTAATGAAATATTTTCAAATCTTCGAAATGTTTTACAATCTTTGAAATCTGGTGTATTATATCCTTTTTAAAATGTTTGAAATCCTTTAAATCTTAGGAAATATTTAAAATCCTTGAAAAATTGTAGTGCAATATTTTTAAACTAGTGATGTACACTAGAGAGGTGCAAACAACCGGCTCTCGAATAGGGGACATGCCCCCCCCCCCCATTTTGTGAGGTTGCCGGAAAAAAAATTCCCTCTAAGTTTGAGCCAAATTGGTTAATAGTAAGACGTGCCGCAAAGGCCCTGAAAATCCCATAAGATTAACATGGGAAAATTTTGGTTTTCGGAGAAATGGGATTCAGGTTTCTGGATTTAAACTTAGCTTGCGGGAGATATTAAGAATTTGTTGGAGAGTCTCTAATCAATCATTTCCATTAAATTACTTTAAATTTTGATGCCCCCACCCCCCCTTGTGGAGCCCCAAAAATGCCCCAAAAAACTGAAATTGACATTTTTGCCAAAAATGTAACATAAATGCTCTGTTTTTCCCTTTTTGCATTAAATTATTTTTGTTTGTCAAGTGAAATGGTTTTAAGTATTTTTCAACTAATTAATAATTGTTTAAACAATTTATTTTTATTTAAATAATATTTTTTGCACTTACTTATTGAAAGGTAGATTTTTTATGTTTGATTGGACAATTGGTCATTTTGAGGAATAATGATCTCTGTTTCAAGCATTTAGTATTCGTTTAAACAATGTATTATTATTTAATTGTAAACTTTTCTTAAAAAGCGGTATAAGACTCTTATTTAAAAAAAAAATTAGTTAGCTTCGCTGCTTATTATTAAATATCTACGTCATTTAGATAATAGTAACTTATTTTTTATTACTTATTATTTATTACTTATTTTGTGTCTGAACCATTATCGTATTGTTTCATAAATTTACTAAATATTAATGTAACATTTTATTGGAAAGTGTGATTCAAAAATCTGATTTTTGTCTCAATTCAATTAAGTATATCAATTATTGTTAAATATTTAAACTAAGCTAAGTTTAAATCCAGAAACCTGAATTTTTTCTCCGGCAATCAATCGTTCATATCCATAAAGTCAAAACCTGAGTGGTAAAATCCTTGAAATTTTCAACTAATAACTTTTATAATTTGTAAGTTGAATATTATAAAAAAATGTATACTTTAGCCAATTATTACCACTCTTGCCTTAAAAACAAAACACGGGAAAACACCTGCCTACACATGAATCTTGACCAGTTCAGCGGGAAAAACGAAGTTCTCCGATTTACATCGTGAGCGCTCGGCTATGAGATACAATCGGCGGATTCGGCTAACCTCGGGAGAATATCGGAGCTATTCGGATTTTTTGATATAGTGTTTTGCAATTTCCTCAACTGAAGATTACAATTTCTGTTAGCGTCTATCACAGAAAATAAAAATATCACTTATTACCTTTCACATTCTCTTTGACTATATTAATTTGTAGAATATTTATATTAACTTTTGTACCTCAATCTATTAATTCCTATAATTGCTTTTATATTATTTCAATATGTCATTATCAATTTTTCTTATTCTGCGTTTTAATACACAAAACATCAATTTTTGCTTTTGAATATACCAATTCTTGTTCTAAAGGTATTGAGTTTTCATATTCTAATTGTAAAGTTTCGTAATTACGCTAACATTAATTTTTATATTTACACGATTTCCCTAAATCGTAATCGACTATATCAATTGTGAATATTGAAATATCAAGTATTATTATAAAATTTCTTTCAGTGTAATAAAATGAGTTTCCTCAAAGTGCACGATCAATCCAGCTTTTTTTTTTGAAACCCCATATTTGAATTTAAAAATTAAATTTTCTCCCCGATTCCAAATATTCATTTCTCAATTTCAGATTTCTTAACAGAACTTGCATTATACCTTCTCGCATGCTGAATTAAAGTAACTATAGTTTATATACATGTTGAAATTAATTTTCCTGAATTTTAAAGTCCTGTTAACTTAATTAATGTGGGAGTGCTTTCTATGATATAATTTTTAATTTTCAATTAACTAATTATTTAGGATTGCTACAAAATCCCATTTTCAAAATTAATTTTCCCTGGAGGTTATAAATTTTTCTTTCAGGTATAAAACAACCTTACACCTAGAAAACCAAATACACGTTAATGCAAAAAAACGTTTGTTGCTAAATTTATCTAAAATACTTTTCAGAATGCGGTGTAATCGATTTAAACTGATCATTGTTTGTAAATGAGATTTTGTTGTTTATTACCGGCACCTCTGGGGATTTTTCGATGTACTTTTACCGCGGTTCTGGTGGTTCAGATTCCACTTTAAGCTGTAGTTCCACCCATTATGCACTTGGCTGTAACTCAGTTCAAACAATTTTTATTCTCATTGAGCATCCCCATATCTCAAGAGGATTTTTTTATTGATTCAATAAATTGAAAATTCGATTTTTAAAATCTGTCCGAAGCCGATTTTAGGAACTCGTTCAATTTTTATCCTAAAATTCTCGGTCCGCTTTCCCGGAAACGGCTGCATTTGTTTGGTTATCTAGTTATGTACTGCCATCCTTCATTTGTTAAAAAGCAAGTAGCTATTTTACGTTACAATTGTCTTAAGAAATTAAATTGTAAATTAATAATTTTAAATTCCTGAACGATTTATATTTTTTCTTTTTCGTATCGATTATTGAAAACGAAAGGAAATCAGTTTCTCTTGTGAACTTGAAAGAGCAATGACTCACACATCGCGCAATCAAACAGTTAAAGCACATACGCGTACTTATTTATTTTTGAATGTAAACAAGTAGCCGATGGTGAATGGCAGCACGCTTGAAGGGTTCGCGAAATGCCAGTGGTAAAATTTTCACCTGGAAGTGCACCAGGTACGAAAAATTCGTGTTGAACCGGATTTAATAGTAATTAGATCGTGTTACATGAACCTATTTCTGTAAGAATGATGTAACATCTATTGCGTTAACTGACCTTTCCATTTTTTAAATAATAAAAAAAGGTGCTATTAAATAACATTTTTGATTATATTATCGAGTTTTGTTAATATGTATGATAAAATGCGAGACTTACTGCAAAATTATTAAAGCGACCAAAATTGTAAAGGAAATTATTACACCGGTTCAGTACAATAGTTCAATTTTAGATACAAGAGGGGAATTTTTTTAGAAGAAACTGTGAATAAAAAAAAATGAATTTATTATTAAAAACTTGTCGCATGATTTGGGTACCTCCTAAATCTCGTTGCTATTCATTTTTATCTAGTTTTGAAAGATTTGCTTGAATACTTCAGAACTTTATACTGATAATAATAAATCAGAAAAACTACAGAATTGCAAAAAGGTCATGTTTGAATTTTCTAAAACGTACTGTTAAAAATTGTCTTTTGTAATGTTACAATAAATATACAGTCCACTCTCTGAATAGTGCCGGACATAGGCTGGTAGGGAAGTATTTTTCGTGGAACTCAACTTCCCCCACTTCCGCAAGTACGAAGTGTGTGTTTCGATGTTTTTCTCTCGATTTTGAGTCGAAAAAAACGAGTCGTTTTAGTACAAGTTTTGATCGGCAAGAATTTGATTAATTTGATTTAAAAAAAATGTCGTACATATATTTAAGTGGCACTATTCAGAGATACTGAATTGAAATTCCGGCGCTTGAAGTGATGAAGCGATGGTGGAGGATGCGTTCGAGAATGAATGAGGAGAAAGCCACTATTTAGAGCGGCACTATCCAGAGAGTAGACTGTATTAGAAGTTTGTTATTAAAATGTAATGTAATCTTACAATACATGTTTTTTAAGCTGAATTATGAGGAAATTGCAGGAAGAAATCTTTTGAAAAAAAAACACAAGAAGTACTCAGATGATAAACACATTTTTTAATGTCAGGTACAAAAGATGATAGTTTAAAAAACAGAAGTGAAGAAAATCCTTTTTGACAAAATTAACAAAAAGGTCTTGAGATAACCATTTTTTAAATACCCTTAGAAATTCAACAAATTATTTGAAACTTTTTTTCTTTCGTGGCAATTTGGTTGAAAAATGAACTGTTTTGTAGAAAAGTACTATTTTTTTAAAGATGAATTCACCTCTTTTTAATTGAAAAATAAGATATTTTTTTTGACTGAAATCTCAAATTTTTGCTGAGAATTCATATTTTTTGGTTGAAGTTTGAACTAATTGCTTAAAATTTTAATTAATTTATCTTTTTTTTTTGAAGATTCAAAATTTTAGTAGAAAATTAATCTGCTTTTTTCAAAATTTGTCCAATTAGTTGAAAATGAGAGTATTTGGTTTAAATTTGATCTATTTAGTTGAAAAGACAATATTTTAAATTGAAATATTAGAAATTTAAAGTGTTTTAATTTGAATTTCATATATTAGTGCCTAAATTAATTTTATTTAAAAGAAATAATTCCTCTATTATCGTGAAAAATCTCCTTATTCTCTCTGTTTTTCTGCCAGCTTTGGCCCTTTATAGATGTTTTTAATTTGCAAATGCAAATCTGCAAAATTACCCGGTAAAAAAAATTGACCTGTGACAGGGATATTATTCCTTATTATAGCCAAATATTTAGCTGAAAACGAACGAAGGAATTTAGAAAGATCCCTGGATCAGCGAAAATGAATATCCTTGACCATTTTCCATATACCAGGGATATCGTATAGTCAAACAGCGAATAAGTATAGCTATAATAGGAATATTAAGAATAGGTGTTTGAAGCAATTATCGGAAGAGCGCCGGTGCATTATGGGAGCAGCGAAATAAAATGGCGACAGTCTAATCAGGAGCAGTGACAGTTGAGATTTACTTTGGACAATTAAACGCTTTTTACCACTTAAAATATGCCCGATTGTTAATATTAAATGGAGTTTATGATGCAGTAATAATAATTTACATTTATTTCTATTGTAGGCGATAACTATATTGAAATATCAAGAAACGCGATAAAAACAACAAACTTGACCTCCAAATGCATTACACGGATTTCAGGGAAATTCATTTTCGCGATACCAGACGAAAAATTGGCTACTGTAAGTTAATATATTTCTATAACAACTAAATTTTTTTTCTAATTTTAAGATAATACAATTATACATAATCTGTCGAAAATAATAAACTTTCGAACTTAGCAATTTTGTCCAAATTTCTGATTTACGAGAACAATTTACATGAAGTAACTAAATGTGTAACTCTTCTAACTAAACGTTTTACATAATCCAAGCGTACACTTTCTTTGAGTTTAATATATTCTCGATTCACTCGTTCGCCTCAAGAATTTTTTTTCCGTGTATAAAATAAATCTAACAAGAAATACTTAAAGTTGGTATCATCAAAAATAATTTATTTCAAAGCTTCTTGTTTTCTGATTTCTTCAAGTTCTGTTTACGATTCTTAAAAAATGAATCGAAACCTTAAGGTAAAATTATCGATTTTACATGTTTTAGGAGATGTTTCAAATTTATGTTGAAAACGGAGAAAAAAGGGAATTAGGAAAAAAGGAGATAAATTGTGATCCCTGAAGTCAACAATGGAACTTAAGAAAAAAATCTCGATCTTTACGCCATTAATTGGGCGTTGACGTGATAATTAAACGATTCCTCAATATGTGCGAGTAATTTTCAGAAGAAGTAGGAATGTCATCGAGTTTGAAACAGTGCAAAGGACAGGGAGGCACATCACAGCATAAGCATTGGTCGGTCGGTCCCTTTCATTGAGGAAAAGGAACACTGTTCATTCTTTCTCTTTTTTAATCTTGTCTCTCGCCTTTTTTAAAACGGCTCAACGACCTCGTCTGCAACTCAGTACCCAGGATACGCTGCAGGTTTTCAGGTCCAACCAGACTTTGCAAACGTGACAAAAAAAGCCTCTGTTGATCGGCGGTCTGGGCACTCGCCAAAAAATCTGACCGGTTTCATGTATCTTTCCAATTTATTCCAATGAGCAAGGAAACCGAATTAGCTCGCGAGAGAAAGTAGGAAATTTCGTGGCCTCACCCTCTCACTTGCGTCATGAAACTTATATTAATTATTAAATATACTAATTTGTTCCTTATTAGTCGTTCATTACTTTTCGATTTTTTTTTTTTCAAATTCGAAGCTATAAAATATTTTGAAAATTTAGTCTGGAAGACGAACCATTGGATTTTCTAGATTTCGTTACGTAAAGGTCTGGGCTGCAGGAATCTTTAGGGTGGAAGCAAAACTTCATTTTCAAAATTCCATCATTTTTCCCTAACTTTTCATTTTCCCTGACCATTAATATTGAAATGTATGTATTTTTGCGGTAAGTAATAAATAATTTTTGTTAAGGCCTATACTTCATTTTTTGTGTTAAAAATTTTTTATTATAAAAAATTTGCCGAAATGTTACAACCTGATTTTCAGGTCCTTTTCAAGGCTTATTTATAGAGATAGAAGAAAAATCGCTGAAGACTACGTTGAAATTTCAATTATATTGTATGGTATCATTATTGTTGTTCGGGTATAATTTTTGCATATTAGAAAAAAATAAGTTAAAAGACCAGAATATGCATTGTAAAATTTAAATTAGTTTTAAAATTAAAAACTTTTCATTTACGATATAAGCTAAAAAATCTCATAGGAAAACATCCTTGAGATTCTGCTGTCTTTTTATTACATTTTGTTTTTTATTGATGACGAATTTATTATTGATTCGACAAATTTTTTATAAACATCAAAAAAGCGGTATAGACCTTAACAAAAATTATTTATTAATATTTAAAGATCAGCATTTTAATCTTGTAACATTTTTAACATGGAATCTTTTATAAATAGAATAAAACAATTGCAGATTAAAATTTTTTAATCTATTGATTTCAACCCAATATGACTTTCCTGTTATAAAACATGCATTTTTTATCAATAAGGATGAATTTTTGACGCAACAATTGAATATTTTCTACTAAAGCTGGATTTTCAACGAAAAAGAGGTTAATTTTTAATTCAAAAGGACGAATTTTCTGCCCAAATGTCTTCTGTCTGAATAAATCTTGCTTATTTTGCATGAAATTAACCACGCTAAATTGGATTTCTTTTCAAATTTAAAGTACACATTTTTTAAATAGAGACACTAAACTCATGATTCGTATTAAATATTAGCAATTTTAGAAATCAATGGCATTTTTTATTATTTCTTTCTCTTAGTGGAAAATTGTAACAATATAAATAGATTGATTCAAAATTAGCCACAAAAAACAGTTGAATTTTTGACAATAACAAAATTAATTTTTAATCAAACACTTGCATTTACAATCAAATAATTGAACTTTTAACCAAATACAGTCAAACTCGGATATAACGCCCCTGGATATATCCCTTCTACGAATTGGCGCCGCGCCGCAGGTGGGAGTAAACGGAGCTGCGGGGAGAAGCGGTGGTCACACAGACGTGTACAAACAAAAGGGTTTTCATCCGAAGCGGCACTCTATGTTTGTTATTAATCTCCTTCAGCCCCGAAACTGGCTTTATTTCCGAGTTTGACTGTAGTTCACCTTTCGACCTACAAAGATAAATTTCCAACCCCAAATAGTTCAAATTGAAAAGACGATTTTTCTATAAGACAGTTGAATTTTTGAACCTTAAAAGTGCAATTCTTAACCAAAATGTAACAGTTGACATTCAAAATTTGTTTGTTTGTTTGTTGACAAAATAGTTAAATTATCAATTAAAGAGTTGAATTTGAAAAAAAATAGTTGAACTTTCATTTTCAACTAAAGAATATAAATTTTCAGTAAAAAGAATTAAATTTCAAAGAAAAAAGACGAATTTTCAACAAATACAGATTTTTTCGGCAGGAAAAAAAATTTCATCCAAATTGTTGAACTTTCAAGCCAAAAGACGAATTTTCTATACAGTTAAATTTGCAACCCAATATAAATTTTCAACAAAACAGTTCACTTTCAACCACAAACAGTTGCATTTTCAACCAAAAAATAAAAAAGTTGACATTAGGAAAATTAATAAGAAATAAAAGAATTTTCAACTAAAATAGATCAATTCACAACCAAAAATGTAATAGTTAATTTTTTAATAAAAAAATTTAATTTCAACAAACAAATGAATTGTCAACTAAAATTATAAATTTTCCAATCAGAATAAGGATTTTTTTATCTAAAAGAGACTAATTTTCAACCACAAATGTAATGGCTGATTTTCCAGTAAAATTTTTGTATTTCAACAAAAAAACAAATTATCAACAAAATAATCCTATTTTCAACTAAGCGGATGAATTTTCAGCTAAAATAATGCATTTTCTAGCAAAAAACCCGAATTTTCAACACAGATTTTCCCGTCAAGATAGAAAAAAAGTTTATACTAATTGTCGAAATTTCAAGCCAAAAGACGAATTTTCCATAAAACAGTGTACTTTTGAAGTACAAAAAATAAATTTTCAATGAAAGAACCAAAAAAATCAATTTTTAACAAAGTTCTTCAAGTTCAGACGAATTTTTAATTTAAGAAGGTCAATTTTCAACAAAAAAGATGCATTTTCGTCTAGAATTATGAATCTTCAACTGCAATATTTAAATTTTCTGTTAATAAAATTATTAAAAAAAAAAAGAAATTTCCACTCCAGATGATTTTTCAACTAAAATGATGAAACTTCAACCACATTATTTTTTAACAAAGTGATACGACCTTTAACCTCGCAGTTCATTTTTCAAACAACAAAAAACAAGATAAATTTGAAGTCAACCAAAAAATACGAATTTTCAACAAAATAGTTGAATCCTCAAGCAAAGAAGATTAATTTTCAATCTAACAATTGGAATTTGATCTAAAAAAGATTAAATTCATGCTAAAGCAGATAAATTTGTAAACCAAAGAGACGAATATAAAAAAAATAAGAATTTTAATTTAAGAAAGATTTTAGTTGAATTTTCAAAACCAAAATATGAATTTTTAACAACAAAGATGACATTTGAACAAAATTCTTAAATTTTAACTCGAATAATAAAGTTTTCAACTAAAAATATGATTAATATCCAGAATTCCTGAAAATAAAACCAAGAATTCGACGCTCAAATTTTTATTACTACCATAAAATGTTCCTATTGCAATTTTAAAGAGACAAAAATTTTCCTAAAGAAGAAATTAAAAATAATTGTTTTGTTTTTCTTGCTTTGATAAGAATACTGTATGAGTGCTGAAACGTTGTTGATTATTTTTTGCACATGCTTTTTTATTGTGATTTGATAATAATACATGCCTTTTCATTTTCTTTCCCCTTTTTATTTTTGTAAAAAAAATAATTCTTTTATTTTCTAGGAAATCTGTTATCCTTTTTTAAATTGCAATAAGAAGATTCTATGGTAGTTGTCCAAATTTGGTCGTTCGATTCTTGGGTTTATTTTCAGGAATTCTGCACGTTAACTTGATTATTGGACGTTAAATAGGCTTTTAAATTTGATTTTAATTTGATTTAAATTTATTAAATTTTAAAATATAAGCGTCACGACGAACCAACGGTAACAAATATACAAAGAAAATAAATAGCTGACAAGAATAAAATATCAGGGTGACCGCAAAACTTTCAATATTCCATAATTTTTTGCCGGAACAATGTTTCATTTTCCCTGACTATAAATATTCAAAGACCAGAATCTTAATTTCGTAACATTTTAAATATATAGAATCTTTTAAGAACGGGATAAAACAATTTCAAATTAAAATTTCAAAGTTATTATGTATGACAATTATTTATAAGGCTTCTTGTAAAACTTCCCTGAATCATGCAATTTTTTTAATCTTTGGCATTTGCCTGATGTCCATAAGTTTTCCCTGACCTCCGAATCTTGAATCAGAAGCGGCTTAAGCCTATCTACTGTTCATTTCTCACTCTTAGGAACATTTTTATCTACTCGTTTCTTAAATCGTATCAGGTGACAGAAAGAATTTTCGAAAATGAAGGGGATCAGTCGGTTTTCCTTTCTAATTTATTACTCCCTTCTTATCTGTATATCAAATGAAAAAGCTCTTAGAGCTCCCATCAAGTAACTTTGCAGACCAGTGGACACCTGTCACAAGCTATTTTTTACTGAATGCCAGGAGGGTTGAAACCTGAGGCAACAAAGTCTGTGCAACAGGCTCATAATGTGTGCTCGAGTTACGCCAAAGAGGACTTCGTGATCCGTGATTGGGACACGATGCTCGTAGAGGGAAATTGGAATGGGGAAAAGCAAAAAAAAAAGAGAAAACGGAATACCCAAGACATGGAATGAATCGAATTCCTTTAAAGAAAAATCAAGCACGACAGATTTCTAGAAACTACCACATAACCAAGTGTGCAATCTGATTTAACAAGAAGGTATGCAACTATACACATATATTTAATAACAATCACCTTGAAACAATTTTAAACAAAAGAAAATTTATTCTGATTTAATAAGAATGCAAAAAAAGTTCATTTCCATATGAAGTAAAGAAAAACTTTTTGAAAACACTTTTCTCTATCAGTTTTTATTATGGAAAGAATGAAAGCAATTGTAAAAAGAATCCAACTATAAGAGAAGAAGGATGTTCGTATAAAAGAGATGCAAAAATATGCCAAGGAAAAAAGTGCGAATCGAGGGAGTGTAGAGGAGAAATATGGGAATATTATAGCCGGAAAGGCTTTAGACTTAAGTTCCAGTTTAGAGTTTAGACTGAACAAGCTGTGTGGCCTGAAATCGAATTACTTTCGCACCATGGAGACTTCCTTTCATAACACCTGTCAACGAGCCTGTCTATGATTTGCATATTTTTTTCTTTTTTAAGAACTTATTTAAGTAACTATTGAATTACTTCAAAATTATACTTTTAACTTCCCGCAGTGTATGATTTGTCTGAAAAATTAAACTCTCAAAGATATAGAATGGTCGAGAACCATAAGGGGCTAACCCTTATTCGAGAAATTGTTCAAGAGAACTGAAAAATTTGTTCAGGAGAACAATCTGTCCTACGACACGTAAGACAGATTGGATAATACAAAAAACCAAAATAAAATAATTTGGAAAATTTAGTGGGTTAGCCCCTTATGATTCCCAAGCATTCAAAATGTAAGCCACCTCCATACTAAATTATTATTACCATGTGCTGTAAAAAGGAGTTTAGTGGGAGAAGTGGGTAAAATGGAACACCAGTTTTTTATACAGAAAAAGTAATATCAAGTCATAAAATGGAAAAATCCGAGTGTTCTTTACAGTTTATTCCACACTTTCCCGCTTTGTCCCGTTCACGTAATAGTCTTTTATGCTTTCTTCTGTCTAAAATCTACATTGAAGCTCACTTGCGTTCCACTCGTTGAGAATTTTTCTATTCTGAGATTGCTGATGTGCGAGAAAGACAGTTTACTTTTTTATTTCGAACAGAATTTCTTTGGCTATTATGTATTGATATTACAAGAGTAACAAAAATTTCCGACCTCCTATAGAGCAATATAAAATTTTAAAGAATATTTTGAAGCTCGGGTTCAGGTGAAAATTTGAATTTTCCGTTGGTGGCCTATGAATAGCTACAGCTTTATTTGAATTTTTTTTATTTCGAACAGAATTTCTTTGATTTCCAAATATAGTGCATTTCCCGAAGAAAATAAAATTTATGACGTCTAAGGAGCAGTATCAAGTTTTATTTAGAAAATTTTCAAGTTCGGGATTCAAGTTGTCCGATGGTAGCCTGCTAATGGCTACAGTTCCTTCAGAATTCATTTTGTCATTTAGAAACAGAATTTTCATAAGATTTTAAATAAAACTTTCCAGACGAATTAGAATGTGCTAAATATCCTAAAAGCAGTAGAGAATGGTTTAGTACTGTTTTAAAATTCGGGTATAGGTGAAACAGGATGTAGGCAAAACTTTATTTTTAAAATTTCCTGATTTCACCCCAATTTTCTCTGATCAATAATATTTAAAGACCAGAATTCGAATTTCTTAACATTTTTTATTGTTTTTACTTCTTCTTATAGAAATTTCCTGACTTTTGTCAGTTTTCCCCAAAATCCTTGACTTTTCCATTATTTCCTGGGTTTCCGTCACCTACAGTTACCCTGATTAAACTCTTAAGAATTAGGCCTTTAAGGCTAAAAATACCAAACTTGAAAGTGCTTAGGTTTAGATCAATTAAAAATTATAAATGAAAATCAGCTAGTATAAAATCATACTGTATTTTATTAGTTCCCGCCTTAAACATGAAGCCATTTTATTTTTAATTTGAAGGGTTTGTCAAATCGTGCAATTTCAAATTAGAATCATGCAATTTATTTTTCTAAAATAAGCTTTTGTATAACTTGCTCTTTCTAAAATTTTGAAGTTCTTAATTTTCTAGCATTATCTTTTTTTGTATAACAGATTCCATTGTAGTGTAAATCTAAAGTTAAAAAAAGCTATGTCCTTCTTTCGTTTGAATGCGTACATGTGAATAAGTAAAAATCTTTATTTGTCAATCTTCAGTGCCACTAGGGCCATATTAGGCAAAACTTGAAAGAATTGCAGTATTACACAATGCAAAGCCCAGTATTACTTTTACTATTCATAGTAAGAGCTAAAATTATTCAAGTGTTATTCAAATGAAGCATACTTTCTTTCTAGACAGTCAGGTTAACTGTCTTTGGAAGTGAATGGGTTTCGAGATGGAACTATTATTATTAATCAGGCCTAAGAAAAACTTTGTCTCATTAAGACATTTATGGACGAGTGAAACTGAAAACAAAAGTTGTGAAATATTTAGATGGAGAACTACCGAAAAATTCGAATGGATGAATGATTATTTAATTATTTCGTACTATTTACTACTACGAAATTTTCGTAAGATTAAAGCTTTTCCATAGCTCGTCCACATTAAGTAATACGCAAAAATTACGTTACCAAAGTTACAACTATGAAGATATTCAATTTGAAATAAACTTGTTAAATCTTGAAGGGTTCAATTCACAATTCTTATACCTTATATTTTATTCGAAATGATTTTATAATTGTACAGTAACATTATACAGCACTTGTAGTAATTTTAAAATATCAGGGTGGCCACTCAAACTTGAAAAAAAAATGTCAGGCTATTTCCGATTTCCCCGGTCAAGAATTACATTAGCCTCGGTTGACTTTTAAGCGTTTATAATTATAATCATTCAATACTAATTGCTCAATATATTAATTTAATTTTAATATATAAAAGAATTAAAAATTTTAGAATTCCAAGGTAAATTATAAATATCTCAATTAATTTAAAAGAAATTTTTCAAAAAAATAAAGGTAAATTCTTTAAAATGTCGTTAATATAGGTACCATATGCCTAAGATTTCATGCAAGTCTAAATATATTACATTTTTGACAAAATAGTCGAATTTTCAACCAGAAGAGATGAATTTTTAACAAAAGAGTTTTAAAACGGAAAAGATAAGTTTCAAGAAAAAAGTTGATTTTCAACCAAAGAGTTGAATTTACATCTAAAAAGAAAATAATTATCTACCAAACAGTTGCATTTACAACTAAATAGTTCAACTTTTAAGCAAAATAGACGCAATTTCAACATCAAAATTGAATCTTGGATGAAAAATGAATAATGAACAAAATAATGAAATTTTATACCGAATAGTAAAATTTTCAACCAAAAGAGATGAATTCTTGGCCAAAAATAGAATAGTAGACCTTTCAATTAAAAAGAATTATACCTTTCACCCATAAAAGATTAATTCTCATCCAAAAAACATTACTTTTCTACCAAAAGAAGAATTTTGCAGTTGAAACAGGCAGTTTTTTTACAACCAGAAAACAATTTGGTTGAATCCAATACATGGTTGGTTCAGCCACAGAATATGGGTATTATATGAATCACAAAATATTTGTGAATTTTCTTGAATAGCAGGAGATAATAGGGGGAATAGCGTTAAGTATGCGATTTAAACTGTAGTGAAAAATCCGCTCAAAAGAAGTTACTGTGTTATATTTGCTGAAATTATAGCTTTATATCCTCGAAATGGCCGTAATGAGGTATATTTTATATTTTACGCGATAGTATATAACACGTGAGCTTATAGCAATCTCCAACTTCAAATGAGTTTTTGTCGAAAAGCGGGGTTTCAATTTATTTGCGAAACATTAAAGGTTTTCCTACAATACAACTTTATTACGCCAATTATTATTAATTTATTATATAAATTTAGGTTGCCTATATGTATAATAACTAGGATAAATATCTAAATACGAATTTTTCGTTCTCATATATAAAAGAAACTTTGCTATTTGAACTATCCATCAACACAAGCTTTAATTTCTTAAATATATAGTACAAAAGGAACATTCATTTTTTACCCAGATATTAACTTAAAAATATAAAATGATCCTGGATACTTGGCGACACTGGACACCAGGTAGCGTATCAAAGCCACTGTGAAGTTAGCTGACGAGCGCAGCTCGTCTCACATGCGGAGAACCGTCGGTCCAGTAGAGAGGCTCTGTCGGCTTGCAGGTTCGAATTTCTTCTCACACTTTGGAAGAGCCTCGGCGGCTCATGCGGTGAACGCTAGTCTAGCAAGGGAGTTGTTTATCTCCGGAAAATCGTGGGACCGGTACCTCTGGAGAAAAAGGTTCACTAAGTACTTAAAGTTGTCGCTCTTGGTGGTTCAGAACCCACCTTAAACTGTAGGTCCCCCACCCACCACCAAGTAAGTGTGGGGGGGGGGTGTAAAGGAATAGGGAAGAAGGTGCAAGAAAAATTTCCTCAGGGGCCACATTAGAAACTTCCATACTAAAGTTCTTACCGCAAACGGATTTTCTTGAATATTTCCGTTCAGCTCAGAGAGCACTTATATAACTTTTTTGTTTAGACGGCAGTATGCATCATGAAAAAAAACTCCAAAAAGAATAAAAGGTTGGTTTTTATATGTAGAATAAGTCATTTTGAAGAAAACATAATTTTGAAAACATTTTTTTTATTTTTACAATTTTTTTTTTCTTAAATTATTATTTTCTAACTGTTATACATCAAATAAAAGAGTTACAAAACTTGTTAACTATATTCTTTCATGCATGAAAGTGAGAAAATATCACTTTCAAAAATGGAAAAAAAATAACAAAAATAAAAATTTTTCCCTAAAATTATTTTTTCTTCACAAATACTCATTCTACATGTAAAAACAAACATTTTTTCTTTTTGGAGTTTTTGCCATGATATATAGATTCCGAGATATCCAGCTTTGATAAAAGTGTGTTTTTTTCAAAAAGATTCTCATAACTTTAAAACAGCTTAATAAAGAATGCTAAATGAAGAAGGAAAATAAAGGCTCATGTTAAAGAATATACAAATAATATATAAAACTTTTTGTGTCGACCAATTTTCGCTCCGAGTGGGCAATTACTCGTTGAGGGTGCGCGCACGCCTAACAGGGATTCTCAACCCGTGAGAAACGAGCTGTGCTTGTCAGCTTTCTTCACAGGGACTCTAATATTTTCCCTGCTCAGCACAATTCTAAACTTACACTGTTTACAATTTTTGGAATTCTACAACACTTCTGCAAGACTTCTACAATACAAGCGTAAGGTAAAATTGCAAACATGGTATAGTAAGTGTTGCAAATCGTGAAGTCACCGTGAAGCATTCCAATGAAAGTTTCTACAATAGAGCGATCGTATGCCGAAAATTGTGCACAAGTAAATTACGGAATTATTAGAATTCAAGGAATTTTGGGAATTCACGGAATTCATGGAATTGAAGGAATTCACGAAATCTATAAAATTGGCGGAATTTATGAAATTCACAGTAGCGCGGAATTCATGAAATTCACGAAATTCACAGTAGCGCGGAATTCATGAAATTCACAAAATTCACTAGATTTTCGAAATTCACAGAATTTATCGAATTGACGGAAAGTGCGAAATTCATTGGAAATTTACCGAATTCATGGAATACGCTTAATATATGACATTCACGGAATTAAAGGAATTTGTGGAAATGACTGTTATCACGGAATTTACGGAATTTATGGAATTCACGGAAGTCGTGTAACGCCCGGATTCCACAGAATTCATGCAATTCACGAAATTAAAGGAATTCGCGGAAATGGCTGCTATCACGGAATTCAAGGAATTCACGGAAGTCGTGTAACGCCCGGATTCCACAGAATGCATACAATTCACGGAATTCAAGAAATTAAAGGAATTCGCGGAAATGGTTGTTATCACGGAATTCAAGGAATTCACGGAAGTCGTGTAATGCTCGGATTCCACAGAATTCATGCCGTTCACTTAATTCAAGGAATTAATGGAATTTTCAAAATTCATGGAAAAGAAGGAATTTACGAAGTTTATAGAATTTGCGGAATACACGATATTCAGGAAATTCGCACAATTCAAGGAATTTTCTGAATTCATGGGATTCATGGAATTCACGGAGTTAATAAAATTGAAGGAATTCATGAAATTTATGGAATTCAAGGAATTCGTGGAATTCCATAAATTCTGTGAATTCATTGAGATTCATTAACTCATATGCATTTCATCAATTCCTTTAATTTCGTGAATTCCACGATTTCCTAGAAGTTTACGAATGATCAAAATTCCGTGAATTTCGTGAATTCCATGAATTCTGTCAATTTCTTAAACTCTGTGAATTTCTTTAATTCTGTGAATTCCGTAAATTCTTTGAATTCTGAAAATTCCATGAGTTCCGTAAATTCTCTGATTTTCTTGAATTGAGTGAATTCCGCAAATCCCGTTAATTCATTGAATTCGTTGAATTTAGTGAATTCCGCAAATTCCGTTAATTCATTGAATTCTGTGAAGTTCTTGAATTTTGTGAATTCCGTAAATTCTTTGAATTATAAATACGTGCGTTATGTACTATATATTAACAAAAGTTTTTTCCTTTTTTCCAGGAACATGTGTTCTAAGAAATGATTTACATTTTTTTTTTTAATTTTTCGCTTCAACAGGTGTCTAGATGCCGAGTGACCATAACAATGCCAGAATATGAAAACTAAAACATGATGTATTGTAGCGTTAGCTTACATTTCGGAAATAAACTTCCAATGCATGTAGTGGAAGTTTCCAACAGAAATTTTTAACAGTGTTTTTTTCATAGAGCAAGACGATATTTACTGCAAATGTGAAAACAAATCTGAAAAAGTCCCTCCTTTTTCCACGTGCTCAAAAGTCGAGGTTAATTAAAGATTTTCCCGGTCATAAGCCAACCTGTATATTCTATGTTAAAGTTACGAGTTCCGCAAAAATATTCTTCCTGAAATGTAATCATTTTTATTTAAAAAAAGGTTAACGTTCCCAGAGTGTTTTTCCTGTAGACGGACCTAGCTATAGCCATATCTCGTCTTATCCAGAAATCTGGGCACTTGAAAAAGCAAGTGCATTGTTTATAGCGATTATGGCAGTGCAGTGCCCCGTAGCCTTACGTGTCGCTCGATAATATAGTGGAAGTAAAAGAGTTACGCAAAGAACTCCTTTGTACACAATTACCGATATTCATGTATATGTACAATGTAAATTGTAAATACAAACAGGAACATACGTATATATTTCATATTGTGTGTGTAGCTGCCGAACGGTAGAGCTCATTAATTACAGATTGCGATCCATGTATATTATTCTGTGAGAGCAACTGCCACGCGGTTGCGGTGTTTTATATAGGCACCAGGAAAATGTGTGCGCCTATCCTATCCTTTGCTCACAGGTGCCTATAAGATGTCGTGAGAGCCACAACATTTTACCTCGCATTTTGCCCAGCGTCAATTCTGTATTCTGCAATAACGTTTTTTCTGTTGAGGACTGTGAGAATAATCTGACAACGATGATACGCTCACTCGACTTTTGTCGATCGCTGTCGATTGTTTTTAATCTCGAGAGTTCTCTCAACCAAAGATTGTGGTTGGGTCTTTAACTCTTTATAGTCGAGAAAAAGAATATAATCCAGAATGTAAAAGTAACAATGACTTTCTATTTGTTTAGAAATGTTTTATCACTTGTCAAGTGTTTTTTCTTGCATGTTCACGATTTACTTTCTAAATGAAAAAAGGATGTATTGTTATTACGGTAAAAATACCTGTCATGAAAAAAATGTTGAGAGGTCTTGAAGTTTTCAATTAATTTTGAATGACAAATATTTGTAAATAAATTATTATATTACTCAAAAAACGGAAAGACATATATGTAATCATTATGAAACAATGTCTATGCTCTTGTATTCAATATTTTATAATGGATGTTCGTATTGTGTAACAGGTACATATGCAAGAAAATGGGTTTTTCTTTATAATAGTATAGCTTAATTGTTTTATGTTATTTTTGATACTAAAATGAAATATACACTATAACAACTTTCATTTCAATCGTACATACAGATAAACAAATCGAATAAAAGTTTTCGTTCAAATTGAAAGACCTAACCTGAAGTGTGGTTTTCATGGGAAGTGTGGCTTAATTTAATTTTTACCATTAAAGTTTTTGTTACACTGATTTAATTTAAATATGGAACATGTAAAAAGAAAAAAACATCAAGGGTGAAGTAAAAAATATTACATTTATTTCGATTCGAAATTTTGTGTGTGTTAAGTTCGTGTCTTGAAAAGCTGACGCCTTTTTCAGAAATTTGTTGGTCCGCTAGATGCTGGTATATTTATCTGTCAAATTTAGGGCAAATTCAATTGGTTTTAAGGTTATAACTTGAAAACAGTTCATTGTAAGAAAAAAAGTGAGAAATAAACAAAGTCTTGTCTTGATTAGGATCTTTTAAAATACCATAACACTTTAAAATCCATTGAAATTCTGCATTGAATTCTTATGCAGAATTTCAATGGATTTTAAAGTGTCATGGTATAACACATATATATATGTGTGC
>NC_046664.1:32943906-32952419 GCF_010883055.1 Belonocnema kinseyi | reverse complement strand
CTTCTTTGTGCCATCTATCGTTATTCCGAAACCCTAAGTACACGTTGTTAATGCGTAATTTACGTTGTTTACAGTATGAACACAAAAGAATTTTTTTCTCTACGTTTTTGTCGAAATTTCGTCGTTTCTGGCAGTAAGTATCACTGTGTGATTCAAAAAAATGTCGTGGCGCAATATTAACGCAATCTTAATAAAAGACAATCTTTGTACATTTGTTTTGCATATTATTCTTTGAATGTTTTACTTAGAATATTTTTTAATGACTTTTTGTCGTGAATACAATGGGTGTTCATGAACCGGTATTTGTGTTTCTCTTTAACCTGAATTTTGCTACTTCTTCCTTTTAAATAAATAGCTTTTTTTTTAATTCAGCTATAGAGACTAATTCCATGTCAAACAGCACTATTCAGTCAGTATTCCCTGAAAATTGTATGAAAAAATATTTAAAACTAAAAAAGGTCTGTTATTCATTTTTTTGACTTATTGCATTTTTGTCAACCTTATGAATACCTTAATTTTACTGTATGAGCAAAATAATATTGTTCTTAAGGCTTTTAGGAATATCCACAATAATTTTCAGGGGAGTGTATATGTTTAAAACTCGAGAAGCTATTTGAAGTTTTCTATGCTGGCGTTTGATGAACCCCGGGTGGCATCTACGATATTTTTTTAACGTTTGGGATATAAGGTCTAAATCTCTTGAAACCTTTAAAATCTGTAGAAATGCCTTTAAATCCGTAGAAATCCCTGAAAGTACACTGGAACCGCATTTTTATCCGTCGCCCGACTTGTTTCTCTCGTGGTACTGCGAGGTGGTAGATGCCAAGCGGACATAAATGAGCGTTATGCACAGATATATGCACGAGAGGATATAACCGTGGTTCCACTGTACCTTGAAATTTTATTTGAGTTATTCCCTAAAGTTCTCTAGAAATCTGTTGGCATCTTTTACATTTCACTGACATCCTGGATACCTCTGTAAAATTCTTTTAAATTTTCTGAAATCCGACAAAATTCTTTGAAAATCCTTGGAAAGATGGTAAACCTATTTAAACTTCTTGGGGTTTCTTAAAATACCCTAAACTCTATACAATCCTTTGAAATCTCTTCAAATTGATATAAAATGCCTCAAATGCACTCAAAAAAAATGTCTGGTTGATTTAAGCAGACATTTTTTTGAGTGCGTGATTAAATTCCTAGAATATCTCCAAAATTTTTTCAAAAACGATGAAATCTTTAACATCCTCTGAAATCCAGCAAAACCTCACAAAACCCTTTAAAATCTCTTATAAAGTTCTTAAAATCGTCTGAAATCCCTTAAAATCAACTCTGAAATCTGTTAAAGACCACTGAATTATTTTAACATTCACTGAAATCCTTGGAAAACTCGAATTTTTTGTAATCCCTTCGAATCAACAGAAATTCTTTAAATTACTTATGGTATATTTTAATATCATTAGAATTCCTATGAATCCCTCAAATACTGTAAAAAGTATTTAAATCTTTTTAATCTTCTGAAATCTTACGAAATCATTTGAAATACCTTAGAAATGATAAAATCTCTTAAAATCCGAGAAATCTTATGTAAAACCTACAAAATCTATACAAATCCTTGGAAATCCTTTAGTACCATTTTAAAATCCCTTGATATTTTTCTAATCTCTTTTGAAATTTCTTAGAATCTTTGAAACCCTTTGAAATCTCTTGGAATCAGTTTAAATTTTTTAAATCTTTAAATTCCTTGGAGATCCCATAAACTCCCGTAGATCTGGTGAAATCGTCTAAAAATTCAGAAATACATTAAAATCCCGTAAATTATCTTGAAATTTGAAATCTCTTGAAATTTCGAAAACTTTGAATTGCTCTGACATCAGATGAAACTTTTTGAAACCTCTTAAAGTACCTTTAAATCCTATCAAATCATTTAAAGACCTTTTGAAATCCTCTGAAATGATTGAAATCTCATAAAACTGTTAGAAATCTCTTTAAACGTTTTGAGAATGTTTGAGATCTGTTGATGTTTTGATTTTCAAGATAGCGCATATGTTATTTTTGCTAATCCAGTGAAAAATGTTGAAAATATGTTTGAAGAAAAAATGAAAAAAATAGTTGCATCAGCGAGAAATTTGAGGAAATAGTAACATTAGTGCCATTTTTTGCAAAATAGCAACGAAATATTATAAATGCAAGGTTAAAAACAAATGTGTCAAAAAGTGCCATTACTGGAGGGGTCTCACGTCTGTATTTAATATGATTTTTAAAATTTTTATCAATTCAATTCACTTTTCTCTCACGCTCCAACCCTTCATTATATATTACATCAGCCTATTCTTTAACAACATCATAATCCGCATAGATCGTAAATTTCAGCCCCATCACAAAGACATTTCACTCGTTGGATCGATCATTCTCGTCATAAAGTGAAATGGAAGCCTCTTATATCATTTGAGCTCATAGATTTTAAACTTTAGAAAAAAGTTCTTGGCCGGTGATTGCCGACAGGTATTCATCGATTACTCACAACTTGTATACAAGTGCACCGACCTTTCGTTCAAAATCCACCAGGATAGTTATGAACGGCGTGCAGCGCGGACGTCGAACCTGATATCGATTCCTATCACGGTGCTAGGAAAGCGTTGAAATCGACTTTTTCCGCGATAAAAATCGATTTAACGTGATTGGACGGTTTTCGATTCTGAATGACTTTCTGAAAAAAGAAAAGGTGCGCTCTTTTATATATTCGCGCGTATAAAACGATTCGCGTGAACATTGTTGCGTATGTGATTATAGGCTTATACTGCTGTTATAAACATACAATAAATATTGCACCACGGCAGAAATCAGTTGGCTACAGTCACACGGAGTAATCAGGAAGCTATACATTCTATAACAACCTGGAGCAACTGGATTTGAAACTTGACACTTTGCTGCGCGATTAGCATTGATTTCAATTTCCAATGCGGAAGCTTTCAAGAAAGTCTTGAATCATTTTTAAATATTAAAAAAAAAATTATTATAATTTACAATCACTAGAGTCTGGTTCTTATTTTCTCTACATTGCATCTCCTTGTCCCGAAATTCGGGATGAATAGTCAAATCTTTTACATAAGTTTTGCTAGTTATCCCAAAAATGTCGGGATGACTGGTCCATCCAAGTCAAGACGCAACCCTCAACAAAATATATTAATTTATAACCAAATAGTTGAATTTTCCATAAAAAAACAATTGAATTCAACCAAGGTAGGCAAATTTTCATCAAAATAGTTGAATCGCCAACAGAAAAGAGATGAATTTTCAACAAAAAAGTTATTTTTCACCCTAATAGTTCAATTCTCTACCAAATTTGAATCTTTATGCTAAAAAGACGAATAATCTACAAAATAGTTGAATTTTGAACGCTAAAATGTGAATTTTCAACAAAAAAGGTCACTTTCAATCCAAAAAACGAAGTTTCTACAGAAGATCTGAAGTTTCAAACAGAAAATATGAATTTTTAACAAGAAAGTTCATTTACAACCAAATAGTTGAGCTTTCAACCAAATTGTTCCATTTTCAAGCAAAAAAGGACCAATTTTCTACAGACAACAGTTATAAATGTATAAAAAGAAAAGCGATACATTGAAAGTTTTTAAAAATTTAAGAAATTTAAATTAGATTAAAATTCAAACTGAAAATCCTATTTAACGTCCAATAATTGAATTGATGCAAACTTCCTTTAAAAAACAAGAATTCAACTACCAAATCTGGACTACAACGAACAAACAAAAAAAACTCCTACTGTAATCTGAAAAAATAAAAATTAATATAATGTTCGGAAAAAATAAAAAAGGGGAAAGAAAAATAGCCCCAAAAAGGCCCAAAAACTGAAGAATTTTTAATTTGGGTCACCTTAAAATAAACAAACTCACATTGAAATAATTAATGTTGAATTAAAATATAATTTTTAAAATTTTTGAAATGGTACAGTTATATATTCTAGCTCCAAGCTTTCAAAGAAAAATATTATATATACGATTATGTTGTGCCAATTAATTCACTTGCAAATTTGAATTCCTTTTTGAGTAATATTGAAATTCGATTTTAAAAATATTACCTCTTTAAAAATACTTGTAGGGCCTAAATATCTCAACGAAATCTAGATTTTTAACCTCAATACCCAGATTAAAAGAAAAAATAGCACAAAATTTGTGATAAAGCTAAGTAATCTTATCTTGTCTAAAGCTAACTAAGAATTTAAACACTGCAAACCCATTTAAAAAAAAAATGTCACAAAAATGTGTGATAAAACTAAGTAATCTTATCTTGTCTACAGCCAACTAAGAACTAATTGATTACTGCAAAACCGTTTCAGTGACCCGTTTAAAAATGGTAGGTATAAATTCGCAAGCTTTTTTCGGTTGTTTTATTCTTCTTTTTTAAGGCCAGAGAGTGCATTTAACTCGCCGGAAGTAATCAATCCAGGGTCGAATAATTTGTCCTATCTCCAGTGAAGGTCATCGCTCAAGGCATGAAGAAATTTCGTTAGAGAGGGTCCAAATTTTTAAGTTTTTATTTTGAAAAAGGGAAAAATAGTGTAAATTCCTAAAATTATAAAAATAAAACAAAATTACATACAATTAAAAAATCTTCAAACTAAAAATGACAAAAAATGGGATTGAAATGCATCAAAAGTGAAGGAATCAACATTCCGACTATGTAATTTTCCACAATAAAATTCTCGCTTCGCTTGCAAGGATCCTGAAACCTAAAATTATCTTTAAATTTCAATTGTTTGAAGTTGGGATAACCACCGATTTTACGATTTGTCCAATTCGCGGCTTGGTCATTTTTAAAGCGGGTTTCGAAATCACAATGATCACGCCAATAGCGAGGACATTATTTTTATCCCTGTGCATTTTAAACTTAAAAGTGCAATTCTTAAATTGTAAATTGTAAAACAATACTCTGGTGCAAAAATGAAAACCTGTTTCCCTGGATTGGATCATCCTCGCTGGCCTTGGAACAGCAACTAAATAAGTCGTGTTTCCTCTACCCATTTTATTGTTTCGCATTTACTGAGAAAACTCGTTATCACGTGGGTTTTCAAGATTTTTATCACATGCAGAATAATAGCGACGACGCATGCATAAATTGACGCGTCGGTGGAAAAAACAAAACCCGATAGGAAACCTGCCTCAACCTCGTGTCCAAAATAGGATGAAAATCATTCAGAGTTGATATTTAGAATGAGACTATAGGAAGCTAATCGTCAGCAAAACATTCTGTCGATTCGTGGGCGTGACGAGATGGTTGATTCAAATTATGATCATAAAATCGATCCTATTGAGTAAAATTTATTCTCAGTTTTATTGCGTGTTATTATATTGAAACGAGATGGAAAACTAGAGCTTATGCAATTTTTGTACGATTCTTAAATAAGTTACCTTCGAAATTCAAGTCTTTCTTCCCGTTTCTTCCCCTTACAATTTTTTAAAAGTTAATCCATAGTGCAAACTTACCTGAAACAGAAAAAATATAGTTAATATTTGTGAATTATTATTATATTTTAATTCAGTAACAGCTTTAGAATCATCGAAATTAAACAGGACTTTAATTTAAAGCGCCCCAAAAGCGTTTTTATCATTCAATTCAAAATTACCTAATCTTGAACTTGATTGATAAAATTGACAAAAAAGGCCCATTGATTACTGCAACAAACTTTAAAAGACAAAATATTTTAGGTTATAATAGTTTATTTAAATATAGTTGTTCGCATATTTATGTTTTTTCTTTCGCTTTATGCAAAAGTAGAAATTTTCATATAATTTTAATTTACAAAAGCGCATTCTATTCCTCGAAAGGTAATGCAATTCTATACGTCACGATTCTATATACATTATTTATTTATAAATAATGCGTACAATTATTTTTAGTTAGTTATTTTTTTAATTAAACAGTTTTCTCAATAATATTTAATATAACATGAAGAATATAATTGTAAAGAACCTTTCAAGGAATAGGATAAGATTTTGTAAATTAAAATTGAATTTAAATTATGAGTTTGGCCTTATATTGAAATTAACGATTCAACCTTTTATTATTATTTACGCTTAGATTTTTCTTCTAAAATGTGTTTGTTATTAATTTAATACTATGCATATACAATAATATGCACAAACAGTAATATAATTTAAAAACTCTTAATTCAAAATAAAAAAACTGGCAAAAATCCAAGTTGAGAAAGACGTTTGGGTTGTGTCCGAGGTTGTGCCTATTCAAAATATTAGTAATTTTGCCTTGAAGTGTTGACTTTCAATTAAAATTTTTTAATTTATGTAAATCGTAATTTTTTTATATGTAATATTTTTCGTTCGCGCCTATTTCTATTATTTTAAGAGATGTCAATAATTAGCTTTTAGCTCGTCGAATTAAGAATTATTTCTCAAACAATCTAATTCTTCCAGAAAATTTATTCTATAAGATTGTTTGATATACACTGCCGTACAAAAGTTTTAGGCCAACTTTTTTTACGACTGAATAAATTCTCTTAATTTTAATTATACCAGAGCTAAAAAAAATTCTCTTAGAAAGGTTGATTGTTTTCGAAATTCTATATAAAATAAGCCCAGAGTGAAGCCAATTTGTCTAGTTTTTAAGAAGATATTGCAAAAATAGTGTAAATTTCAATGTTTTCTAAAATTTCCATTAACTTCCGAAATAAACAACATTTTTAAATGTTCTTAGGTTCATTTTGAAGCTATTTTTTCATTGTATCACAACAGCTTACGAGTATAAATTGGAAAAAAAATTTTTTCGAATTGCAAGAACTCGAAGTTGTAATAAAAAAGTCGGAGAAATTTGAAAACATCTTATCTGCCGGCAAATCAGAATAAAAGTTAAATAAATATATATTTTAAGGAAATTACATAGAAACTTCATGATTATATGTTTCATATACTTTACCAAAAATAATATTGCAATTTTTCCAACTTTTTTGTTACAACTTCAAGTTCTTGCAATTCAAAAAGAAAATTTTTACAATGATATCACAAAACCTCTATATTGCAAGAAAGCGCAATATGATAACGTACAATCAGGCCTCGGAGCTTTATACGATATTATAATGCACTAATATTACAGAAAAAAATCTGTCCGCTTCGCTGGCACATTCTTATCGCGCGCCTAGGGCGCGCGACGGTTGATTCTCGCGCTCGATAATAGGTTACCTCGCGCTTCGCGCTCGGATATTTATTATTTGCATTTGGAATGCTTGAAAAAACTTTATCAAAAAGATCTCTTTTAGATGGCAGTATTTATATACTTTTTTCAACGTTATTTTTTACCAATAAGACAAAAAGTACGCGTCCTATCAAGAAGTAATTCTTAACGAAATTTTAGATCTTTTTTGGGAAAACCATTTTTGTTAATTCATCTTTTTTTGTATCCTACATAGTTTGTCCACAAAATGGAATTTTTTATTTTCAATTATTTTTTGTGCAATCAAAATTTGAATTTTCGATTTTTGAAGAAAATCCAAAAATCGTTTATAATAATTTTGTAGGGATTTCAAAAAGAAATGTTTTTCTTCTCTTGACTTTTATCCATATCGTGCGTTTTTCGGCTTCAAATTTTGATTTTCGGTTAATTAAAAAAATTTTGAAAACGCTATAACTCTGAGAATTTTCTTTTTATCGAACAAAAGTCATACGGATAAATTGTTTGTTCTTTTCAATACTATAAATATCCGTACATAGAATTTTCAAATTCAGAAAAAAGTGGTCTCAAACATTTTCAAAATGCGCTCACATTTTGAATTTTTATCAAAAATGGCTGGTTAACGAACTCGTACTTTCTTTTAGGACCTAGAAAAAGTGTGCCAACGATGGATTTGATTCGTTCATTTTTTCGAGTGTTATGGTGTTTACGGACGGACGGACAGACGGACAGACAGACAGACGCCATCATGAAAACCTGATTTTCGGATTCAGGGGGTCTCGAAACGTGGACATCCGTTGAAAAAGTGTGATGTGAAATTTCCGACAATTCTAATACTTTCTCAATCAGAAATGATAAGAATGTAAAAATGAAGTTAAATTTTGTTGCTATCGTTTGCTACAGCGTCCTTAGCAGCAATGGGAAAAAGGCAGAGTATGAGTGAGTTCAAGCTATAAATCGAGACACCAGATTTTAAAAAAATCACAAAGAAAGTAAAAATTTACTGCAGGTAAAACCTGCAACGGTTAATGATTTAACATATTTCGGCGAAAGTTTCACTGAGGTTAGGATATCATTTAGCGAAAGCGCAAAATGTATCTGACAGATGGGAATCCTCATTTCTCTCAAATTTAATGAAGTTAAACGACGCTGGATAGCGCTGGCGTCGTAATTGCCGCTACACCTCGAATAAAAATGGAGCGATTATAAGATGAAAGATTACACAGGCCAACAATTCTCAGAACCAGATACCAGACCTACTATACCCGAAGGTTTTTGCTGCGCTGAATCCGAATCTGACCTCAGAAAAATTCCATCAC
>NC_046664.1:32934287-32943806 GCF_010883055.1 Belonocnema kinseyi | reverse complement strand
ATTCAGCGCAGCAAAAACCTTCGGGTATACTAGGTCTGGTCTCTGGTTCCGGACCTTTGTCAAATTTTGTCGGCCTGTGTTATCCAGGCAAGGTTAAAAATCGGAAATTATCTCCGATTCATGTAAAGTTTATCTGACAAGGTTAATTTTTGTTCCGGTGAATCTTTCACCTGGAATGGATGTAAACTTTATCTTTAATTTTTTCTGTGATTGCTTGCTGACTACTCGAACCCTCGCGAGATCACAAAACAAGAAATACAATGTGAGAGCGTAATAAACTTAAATTCTTACGTTATAGATTGTACAATTATGCGCTATATAATGTAAAAACTTACAATGTACGATATCACGATTTTGCGCTATTATAATGCGATAATTACGATATATAATGCAGGAATTACGGTATATATTGTAATTCATGCGATGTAGCTTTCTCAGTGTATTTTTGCAATATCTACTTAAAAACTAGACAAATTGGCTTCACCCTGGGCTTATTTTATACAGAACTTCGAAAACAATCAAACTTTTAAAGATAAATTTTTTTTAGCTTTCGTATTATTAAAATTAAGAGAATTTATTCAGTCATAAAAAAGTGGCCTAAAACTTTTGCACGGTAGTGTACTTAAAAAAATACAGACAGATCTCCAGTTAATTACATTCATTTTTGTAATACGTGAGCAATTTCCAAGACATGATCCAATAATCGACTTAATAGCAATATATTTTTGAATATAGGAATTTAACGTAAATTCTTCATGCTTTACGATCATAGGCATACTTAAGACATTTTTCAGGAAACAAATGTATCAGAATATTAAATTGAAAACGTATATCATTACAATTTCATGAATCAAAAATGCCCTTCTTTAAATTGAAACCTTGACCAAAGGTGTATGGTGCATTTTTTTTATATTCATAAAATGACTACGCACAAAAGAAAACAAGTCAAGTTTTGTTCAAGTCCTTTTGCAAAATGTTTCCTAATAGCATCATAAACTAGAAAAAAATGAGTGTTAGTGAATTCCACCGAGAAAACTTTCCCAATTTATGTTATGCGGGGTCATGTTGAAAGTTTAATTAACCACTCAGGAAAATTTCTCTATGAATCAATAAATTTTTTCCTGGTACGTAGCAGTAGGTATGTGTAGGCTTTTATTGTAGATCGTTTACCAAAATTTGGTTAAATCAACAACGATACAGTAATCCATTGATATTTAATAATAGAATAAAATATCTTTAAATTTATAAACTTTCAATTTAATATTCTCGGAGTCACTTAGAGGGACAATTTTCTAACCTAGAAAAAAGTGGATAATGTGCATATTAACCATGTGACAAATTAAATTCAAAGGAATTTGAAAAATTCAAAACATCCGAAAAGTTCTATTGATTTCTATTGATCTCCCAATTCATTCAATCAAATTTTAAAAATATTAAAAAATCTCCTTAAATCTTTGGAACACTTCTAAAACCCTCGATTCTTGTGAATAAATTCCTTGACATCTCTTAAAATCCTATAAAAAAAACTGTGATATTCTAGGAAATCTAATGAGTCCTAAAATCCTAAGAAAATTTTTAATATACCTTGAGAGGTTTTAAAACCCCTAAAATCATTTAAATCTATTAAAATATCTTAAAACCTTATAGGTCCTGTAAAAGCGTTTCACATCCTCCAAAACTCTTTAAAATTCTTTACAACGGCATGACAATTTTTTTTAATACCTTAAAATCATTAACATCTTTGGAAATATCTTAAAATCTTGGAATATTTTAAATGCTTTAAAATATTTTTATCAGTTTAAAATCCTTTCAAATTATTAAAATAATTCTAAAATTTCCTGAACACTTTTCAAATTCTTTGAAATTTTTTATATCTTGTAGAACCTTTAAAGTCCTTCGGAATCACTTCAAATGATTGAAATCTATTAAAAAATACCTTAAGAGATTTCAAATCCTGTAAAATCTTTTGAAAACCCTTAATTTTTTTTTAAGGTTTCGAAAATTCCTTAGAATTTTTAAAAATACCCTAAAATCTTTCAAATATATTATTTAGAATCCCATAAAATTATTGAATTCAATTGAAAATTTCTTCGAAGCATTTCAAATATCCTAAAATCTTTAATACCTCGAAATATTTGAAAATCTACAAAATGCCTCAAGCCTTATGAATAAATTCGGTAAAACCCATTAAAATATGATAAAATCCCGTGAAATTACGTGAATTCTGATATTTCCTGAAATCATGAGGAAATCATTAGAATCCTCAGAAATATTATAAAATGTTTTGGAATCATTTAAAATATCCTAAGATCTTATAGATCCTACAAAATAGCTCCATATTTTCCAAAACTATAGAATATTCTTTAATACCCCATGATATTTCTTTTAAATGCTTTAAAATTATTCAAATACTTTAAAACCCCGTTAAATTATTGAAATCTGGTACAAATTTTGGGAATCTTTCAAAATACCCTAAAATATTTCAAAATAATTAAAGAAATTTGAGAAATAGGTACAAACCTGATTTCAATAGTGATTAAGCAATTAGTTAATTTATTGAAAGAGTGATTACAGCGATCATTTTATTTGTTTAAAGCGACTAATTACTTTATTTTCAAAAAGTGACTGTTTAGCAGCCCTGATTATTCTTGAAAGTTACTTAAAGTACTTCTTACAGAAATTCTCTGACTTCTGTAATTTTTTTCAAAACCTCTGACTTTTTTCTGACATGCGGCCACCCTGAATAAATTAACGATCAGGTCTTAAATTTCGTTAGTATCGAACTTGAGATCTTTTTCCCACGATTAATTTTGTAGTTACTTAATGTCTAAATGTCTCGACATAAAGAGAGGCTTTCGTCGAGAGCGACCATCAGCAGCAGCCACAAGTGGTGTGCGGAACTCTATAAACGATTTTCCCGACGACAGGATGAATAACATGGATCCGATTAGCATTAGGTCGAAACAGAAGACAGGAATTTTTCCGAGAGTTTTTATTCTCTAACTGGAAGCCTTTGCTACGCCCCATTTAACGGAACTTTCTCATAGACTCCTTGGGTTGGTCTTCATCAACGTATATATAAAGACATAAGTATATACATAAGCAGTAAGCACAATCGTACCGATCATTCCGATCCTCCTTCACCAGGTCGAGTAATTGTATGGCTGAAAAGAGATGGAATGATCGGTGAGAGATGAGAAAGGGGAGAAATATCTTTCCAAGTTCTATAAGACTAAGATTAAGACAAGACTAGACTAAAACTGAATCTAAGTCTTTGTATAAGACTATAATATAACTATGGTTCGCGACCAGACTTTCTAAACCGATCATCCTTCTGAGAATCGTTTTCACTGCGAGGAAACTTTCAAGTAGGGGTCAATCCCGTCTTATTCTTACTCAATTTATCAGCTTCTATAAGCTTCTAAGTCTATAAGGAAGGGAGGTCAAAGATCAGGATTCCGAGAGAATGAGTTTTAATATTTGTAGTGGTGCAGGACCGAGAAGTGGTATAAAACATGACTGCTGCAGTACTCCAGGTTTTTCAGAGAAGTTTTTTTTATAAAATTAGAATTCAATCACCAAACAAATTGGGAGAAACTATGCTAGAGTAGGTAAAGGAAATTTTTTAATGTTCTATACTATTTATAGTAAATTATTGAAAATAGTAATTTAGGCTGTATTGGAAGACTTACCTATTCATTTCTTTCAGTTACGGATTATTGAAACTTTTTCTCCCTTTCAGAAAATACTGTATGACTTCCGGTCGCATGACCGACGAACTTTTTTAAAAAATGTCCTAACTTCGCCGGTAAATAAAAGGCCGTTGCCCGCTAAGGATATTGAGATAAAACTATTTTTCGACATTGTCCGACGTCGAGCACAAGTAATATGTGAAAGGAAATCTGAAAACCGGCCTCTTGAACATAAATTGGCATTTTTTTTTAAATTTTTCCTATAGCCTTCGGGGTGTGCGGGTGGACAGAACGCAGTTGTCCAATTATGATATTTATTCTAATCTTTTTTTGTTTATTGTCTGACATTAAACACACGCAATTAGTGAAAGACAGAAAAACTTACAATTTTTCGTCAATTTTCTAAGTGCGTGGCTAGATAAAAGGCAGTTGTCCGATAGGAATATTGAGTAGACATTTTTTGGTTGTTATTGTTCGACATCAAGGACAAGTAATTAGTGAAAGAAAATCCGAGAACTGGGCGTTTAAATAATAATAAAAATGTTGTTGCATTTCCCTGTAGGTGTGAAGAGTGCTTGTGAGTGGTTAAATGGCAGGTGTCCGATAAGGATATTAAGTTGAAACTTTTTCTGATGTTTTCTAACATCGAGTACAAGTAATTGGTGAAAGAAAATCCGAACACCGGGCGTTTAGCGAAAAGTTAGAATTTTTTCCTTATACAATAAATATATTTGGGTAATTTAAAAATATGTTTGTATTTTCGTTTATAAACGTTGCAAACTTAACGTGCAGACATTTATCTTAAAATTTCTTCGTATCTGTCACTGTTTGCGAGAAAAATGAGAAAATTCCATTTTATTGAGAAAAAATTTTCCTGACAACAAAAATTATTAAGCTGGCACCAAACTCAAAAGGGTCTTCATTATGAAAGTACTTTCCATATTTTCAGAGAATCGCCGCCATTTTGTTAACTTTAAACCTTTTTTAAATTTCCAGTTCAGAGCTTGGTATGTTTTTAATAGTTCTAATTTATTGAAAAAATTACAAGAATTCCATGTTTTACTTTTAAATTTTGTTTGCAAAATTTCCATTCTTAAAAGTTTTAACTTAAAACATCTACACTTGAAGAAATTGGCATATTTTTTATTTTGCGAGTCATTGTAATCTGCAAGCAGAACATAAATTTCAATGCCCTGAATTAGTATTGTAGATCTGTAGTTATAATGATCAATATTTTCGACCCTAATTGACATCTCGTTGACTCTCACATTGACCCCATCAATTTTTTAAGTCACCGAACGAAATGAGATATAATCGAAATATGTATTACCAGGAAGGCTAAGAGGATTTGAATGAATATATTTTGAGAGGTATCGTCAAAGCCGAACGTATCAAAATTGGAAATACTTTTGATTCAAAAACTTTCAAATTAACTAAGTTTGTGAAGTAATTAGCATTCGTTCAAAAAATATATAAATTCCAAAAATGAAATTTAAATGTTTTTGAATTTAAAACGTCCACAAATTTTAATTTAAAAAATTAAAAGAAGCAAAACTTGAGCGATTTCGGATTAAAAATCATCAAACTTTCAAATTTATTATGTTAAAATCTCTAAACTTAGAACGCTTCATTGTCAAATTTGGAAGAATCTAATTACGTGGTTACTTGATAATGTTCTATTAATATCCAAGTTGAAAACAACTTTTGTCTTTAAATGAATCTAAGAATTTTCAAAGTATAAGGAAGAAAAACAATTTAAAAATTCATAAGAATTCCTCTTTGATAGTGTGAGTTAAAATTTAATTAAATTCCGAATTACTTTGTATTAAATTGACCATTTTTATTGACCAATTGCGATTTTAAATGGACTTCAGTTATTTGTTTTTCATTTTTATCTCTAAAAATAAGTACATTTTTGACTAAATGCCATTAGTGGCAATTTTTTATTAATTTAAATATGGAGAGTGAAACTGTTAAATTAATTGTCAATACATTTTTATTTAAAAAATTTTAAAAAGGTAAAATTTTTAAATATTTAATCTCAAAATTATTATGAATTCACATTTTTAAGGGTGTTAATAACTACCTTAACCTTTTTTTCAGAACAAAGAAAATTTAGAAATCATATGGCACCCCGATAAAGTATATTCTGCATTAAACAAGATGGCATAATTAAAACTTTAGAATTGAAATTTTAAAAACCTCCAAATACATATTTTTTTAATCTACCAAAAATGTTGATCTATTTTCTCAAAAAAGGACGCAATTCGAGAAGAAATTTCCGGTTAAAGGATTTACAAAATCCTAAACAGAAAGGATTTCATGAGTCTTTCTAAAAGGCACCTATTAGGTATTTTCACTTCAACCACCAGCTAACTTCACATTGTTGAATGCTGAGTGGACAAAACTTTATTTTTGTAAATTCTTCGCAAAAAATAGTAATTACTATCATTTTATTATGTCATTAAATAGTTATTAAAAAATAAAAACTATTTTTCAAATACACTTATATAGAACAAATTAGTTTTTACGGAGATATTAACAAAATACGGCAAAAATGGGTCGAATCCCGTGCTTTTGGTCCATTGTTTTCTCCTCAGCAATCAACAAAGTGAAGTTAGCTGGTTAGTAAAGTGAAAATACGAAATTAAGTATTTTCACTTCAACCAGCAGCCGACCTAATCTGTATTTCAGCAAAAAGCGCGAATTTCACAATGCAACAATATAAGGCATTGTCCAATTTTTACACTTACATTTCACAAAATAAGAGAACAATATATTTACTTTACAAAAACAATAAATTAGTATAAAAAATAGGTTAGGACTTTAAAATTGTATTAAATTAAAAAAATACAACTTTAAAATTATGCGAATATACCAAAATTATGTAATGAAAATGAAATAGGCATTAATAGGCATAAAATAGGGGTCTACTGAGAAAAATGTTTGGTTGACCGAACCAAAGTTTTGTTGTAACAACCAAATTTTGAAATGTTTAAAACAAATTTTGTTAGGCGATACAAAACATTACATTAGTTAAAATAATATATTTTGTAAAATCAACTATATTGTTGTAGAAGCAAAAAAAAATTATTTAGTTGAAGTAACAAAATGTTTTTTTGAAAGGAAAATTTTTCAATTCGAAAATACTTTTAAAAAATTTTACAGATCAAAACGACAATACGCTGCTTTCTCTGGCATATCAGCTGACATCAGCCATATTGAAACTGGGCCTTCTTAATCACAACCAAATTTTTGTAAAATGAACAACAGCTTCTCAACAGAATTATTTTGTTATCGTAACTTAATTTTCTTTTATACTTACAAAAAATTCTTGCGTACTTATAAAAATGATCAGAATTGTAAAGTTTCTAGCAAAGATGGTAAAATTCTTTTCAGAATTGAGAATTTTAATTAGGTCACTGTGACCTTTATCAGGAAGGATGTTTTCAAACACCTGTAGTTCATACTCCGATTAACCTTCGAAATGTAAAAGAAGAAATCTCATGGGAAGGAGAGTATTCTCAATTCTCAAGAGTCGTTCGTTCAGCCACTACTATAGCCGTGAATATTGTCTCTGCCCTTCGCTCGCCATTTTACGGCGACCTTCGGTTTATGGCGTGAGTATGCTTGCTCTAATCAAGGGGCCATTTCCTCTCGAATCAAGGGTAATTAGCGTTTGAAATCGGTATAAAATCAAACGTAACAAGCATAACACCTTGTGGCATGATCTCAAATCAGCGGTAGTGGATCTTTTAAAAAAGACCCGATCTTTTGAAATAAGCGAAAATAAAGTGACACCAGCAGAAATCTCTTAAACTATTCCGAAATCGTCAGCAAGTCGGTAGGAGTCAACGAGAGATTGACAGCAATCACTAGCAGTCAAGCAAGCAATCAAGAGAGCAGTCAGTGTAGTCAGTGAATTCAGCTCGCGTCGCACGGTCCTCTACCGTTTATGTGCACAGCGAGCAGGCAGTTTGGATATTATTGTTGTCTAGTAAAAACTGCACACATACAAAATTCTCCATAATTTTTGCAACAATAGCAGGGTGGCCATTTTATTCCAGGAACAAAATTCTCCGTCATTTCACCACGTTTTCCCGGTTCACAACAATTTTTGACGGTCCTTGTGATTGAAACATCCGAAATCTAAAATCTAAAAAAAAATGTTTTCACTTGAAGTTATAAAAACTAAAATTCAAATTAAAACATTCAAAGAGGAACCATTTTGAATTTTTAACCTTAAAAATTAAAATTAATCAATTTTTTATTAAAACACTCAATAATTTACGCAAATAAAATGGAAGCTTCTGACACATTTCAAGTAAACATTTTTAAATAAACGCCTTTGAGATGTGAAATTAAAAAGATTAAACTTTTATAAGTTGTACATTTCGAAGATTCTAAATTTTTAGATCCTAGCTCTTATTCGATTCAGAAACAATAAAAATTAATCGATTATCATTTTTTTTTACTGCAAATTTTGTATATTAGAATATAAATTAATTTTATTTTAAGTCGTAAGAAATTAAAAATTGTTCCATTGTAATTCATTTATCAAAACCTGTGTTTCTTTTGAAATCTTTTTAAATATACTTTTAAAACTATTTTTGAAAATTAAGAAATGATTTAAAATTTCCCCAGGTACCTTAAGAAAATTGTTGTATTATCTTTAAACCTTTGAAAATCCTGAAAACTTTACAAGATGTTTTAAGCTCTACATTTTCCTTTACCTTCTTGAAATAAGTTCAAATTCTTTCTGAAATTTTTACAAAACTTCTAAATATTTATGAAAATTGTTCAATATATTTTTCTAAAATTATCTGAAACTCCTTCAAAGTAAAAAAAAAAACATTTGGCTTAAAATCTTACAGATTTTTTGAAAATTTTAAAAATCCTTTCAAATTTTTAAAAATATTCTCTTGAAATTAATTATTCAGAATAAAAAATCATTTTCAATTTTCCTCCAAAATCTTAATAATTTTTTTATCCTTTCTTCTAATTTTTTTAAATGCTCAAAACTTTCTAAATTGCTTGTTCAACATCCTCAAACATCTAAAAATAAAACTGAAATCCTTTCAGGTTTTTAATTATTTTTCAGTCCATAAATTAAAAAATATATATTTAGGCAAAATTCGGACGATTTGCGTGCGTTTCCGTCGACATTTCGGTAGCATAATATACATTTGCCCGCACGACACCAATCTTCAACAATTGTACGTGTATGCCTCCGAATTTGCATAAAATATGGTCTATAACTTGACAGAAATCCCCTTGTCAGTGTCATCCTCTGTTTTTAGTACTCGAAACTACCATTTTATGAGCCTACAACATCCCTTGAAAAGTGAGCGTTATATAGCCCTTTACCGCCAAGTGTAGTGAATAGTTCCACAAGCGGCCACTTAACAACATACAATGATTTCTCGAACCTTACTGTTGCGATTACCAAGCACAGCCTGAACAGATGACTGCCACGTTATTCATATGTTTTGACGACTCATTTCTCAGGCGGCCCTGCAGTCTCATAAAATGCCGATGTCGAAAAATATCGTACATCACTCGCGGTGTTAACCACGTTCTTCATGTGGAGTTCAATGCTCGCAGGATGACTTGAAAAACCATGGTCGGCCAGATTTTTACAACTGGTCATGCAAACATTGATCACTTTGTAAAGACGTGCCTAGTGAGGTATTATTAACATAAAGTGGGTTCTATACTGATACTATCTCACAATTAAATTCTTATTAATTTGTAAAAGACCCTTGCACTTTTTCAGATTAGCACCCACTCCCGGCAAAATCCTGCGGTTGTCATTATGACAAACTTT
>NC_046664.1:32929291-32934187 GCF_010883055.1 Belonocnema kinseyi | reverse complement strand
GAAGAAAGTTCAATTATGATTGCGAGCAATCATCTAGCAGTCAGCATGAAATCAGAGAGAGTCAGACGGAGTCGAAGAGCAGTTAGTGGGCGTATACAGGTTTAGAAATAATGAAATAATATGAAATAATATGAAATAATAAGGGTATGAAATAATCCTAGGAAATCCGAAATTAACTCCTATGAAAACAAATACAAACGTGGGTAAACATTCATCTGATTTCAGTGGCCCTTCGGCTATAATAAAGACTCGTAATTGAAATCTTGAAGCTATAAAAATAAAGCTTAAATCCCTGGTGCTGGCTGGCTTTTCTGCTCTACGAATCCTCGATGGTGGCACTATGAACAAAGGGTCTTGTTCTATTCGCGAAGACAAAGGTTCCAGAATTTATTATTTTCATTCGCCCCGACGATATCTTTCTTTTTTCGCATGCTACATCCTTCCGTGCATCGAAGAAATAAAGCCAGGGGCGGATATAAGGTGCTAAGGCTTTCAATCGTGGGAAAGAAACATTTACAGATTGGAGAACGTTGAGAGAAAAACAGGAAAGGAGCAGGCAGGAGTCCACAGTAGGACAATTGCGATTCTCTAAACGACCTGCATTCTAATTGAGTTGTTAAGCCAATTACCGCAGAGGAGCGTCTGGATAGTTAGAATAAATTTCTTTAAGAAGATTTTTCAAATTTTAATTGAAATAAAAAAGCGGAGGTTGCTGAGAATAAATGCTCAAATTTGTTGGATTATCTTAGTAGTTAAGAATGTATATAATAGGGCATTTGTCATTTGTATAATATAAACTATGTAACCATGGATGAAACTGCGTATGGTGTATGCATGTGATACATGTGACACGTTCCTTCATTTGTCTAAAATCGCATCTCGATCAATAAAGACCTGTCTTTCAAGCGTCTTGAGAAAAAAAATTGTTTTAAATTCAATTAAGTATTATTACTCATTGAGTTGTAAAGCCAATTACCATAGAGGAGCGGCTGGATAGTTAGAATAAATTTCCATGGTTTACATGGTGAAATGAAAAATATTTCCTGTATTTGATCACGGCTGATCAGGCTCGAGGGACCTTCATGTTATTTTCAAGATTTTCAAGAGCCTGAAATCCTTTAATCTTGGAGTGAATGAAGAATAACATTTCTTTTGAATACTAAGTAAAATAATAATTAGTAAGCCATCTAATTGAACCATTTTAACTATAAGACAATCAGGCATCCAGTCATTTAATACGGTGATTCAGCAATGCAAATCAACAATTTTATTTTAAACTAGTCAAATCGCACAATTTCGAGCAAGATGTTTTTAATTCAGAGGTCTTTAGTGCTGTATAATTTAAAAATAATTTGATAATGGTAAAGTTAAAGTCATTTCGATCGTGGATGAAACTGTTGAACATACAAAAGGTGTCAAGTGTCTAAAAAAATCACTTGTAGACTACTATTTGCGATGTACGGTTACCGATACAATGATTGGCCACTTAATGAGTTTTCCAGTTAAAAAATTTGAAGAAAAAACCGTAAAAATCGAAAAAAATTCTAAAACACAGATGGATAATGCACTTTAAAAAATTTCAAATTACTATAATGTCATGAAACACAATGATGGGCCAAGGCAACCCAGTGATTAGCATAAGCCAATGATTATATGATTGCCACTGAAATGTGATGAAATACAGTCATTGGTCACGTGAAGGTATATGTATAGATTAGTGATTTTAAAAGCTCCGTCATTAGAGCTTCTAAATTGTATAATGGTTAGCCGGAGCCAAAAACTGCTTTTTACATGATATTCACACATGATTCGTAAGATAAAGTGAAAATAATTACATACATAGGCTATAAAAACTTTGAACAATTTTAAATGAATTTTTGAAAAGATATTAGTCACTTCCTTTGACATATTGTGGCTAATAATGAGGTCTCTGCTTTATATTCACGATGACAATTATTAGCCACTCATTTATCGGTACAAAAGTATCATTTTAAGGTTACAATACTACTATCGTGTATTTTTAATCAATAAATTCAATTAAAATGCAAAAAATTTTGCGAACAGTCATAAATTGAACAGGTTTTCGTTTAAATTGCTTACTTCTTCGGCATCACCAGTTTTACTTACTCTGGCATTTAGGCACACTAGACTGCACTAATCCAGCTTGTCAAATAAGCTGAGGGATTATTTGGGCTTCACCCTACACTGTTCATCAGTAATTCTATTTTTGAGTGTTCTTTCATGTAAGCATACTTAAATGAGATTGCTAAACATTGGAGGTGGCCAACCATTGTCCCGATTACCCTAATAGAAAAAATCATTTGGCCTTGGCAATATTAAGGAATGTGAATTCAGCGATAAAGTGAAAAGTTCAAGCAGTTGTTACATTTCTATAAAATTTTAATTAGTAAATTTGAAGTAAGAACCCCATGAAATGTTATGATGATGAAGTAGAAAATTTCAGGTTTGAAATTGAATTGTTAAAAATTACACCTATTTAGAGTAGGCCACAAACTTTTAACAATTTAGATTAAAGTTTGATACAAAAGGTTTGAAAAAATCCTCAACATAATGAAAAGAGTCCGCGAATTATTGCATGACTCTCGAAATATCTTTTCACTATTTCCAGAGTCATGGAATAATTCGCGGACTCTTTTCATTATACGAAATTTTCAGAATTTTGTCGCCTATCTGAAAATTTTCGGATAGTTAAATACAATTTCGACAACCTATTTTTCCGAGTAAGATCATAAATGTGTGATTGCAGTTCGCGAGGCGTACTATTGTAAAATTGTACAATTGCATCACAATGGACGACACAAGCTATCTCTTATCTCGGGCAAATTATCCGTCCATGAAGAATAATTAGAACTAGTAAAAGCGAGCGCTGTCGAGGCAAGCCTACTGGAAAGGTGTTAATGACTGCACCTACCCCACTAATGCATTTAAGCAATTGCATTTGTAAATCATATGAAATGTAAGATTGTATAAAAACACAGATTCCAGAAGGATGGAAAGGATTTACGCAGATTTTCAATTCATGCGAAAAAAATCAATTTCTCCCCCTCTTTTTGACTGGGGGAAAAAGAATGAGTTTCGGATTCTCCTCTAAGGCTTCACTAAGTCGACGACCGTCTTTGTCTTTTTCAAAATAACTCTAGACGCAGACACAGCTTAATTTAAGCACGATTTAAAAAAATCATCATTAACAAATACTGCTATTCTGCCCATAACAACAAAAAGACATAACACTCCCTTAACTACAATCTATATCTTCAATCTATAAAACCGACATGCTCATATGTTGGTATTGACTTATACCCTTTTTTGTCTATACCATTTATTACTCTGAGAGCATATCCATATATAAATTATAAGGGAAAAAAACAAAGTTTCATGACCTGACAGGTCTTTTTATTCATGTCATGGGGAGACAAATACACCGTTTTTGTGGTGACAGCGTTTCCATAACAACTGGAGTTAACATAAGCTTTGCACAAAGGCAATGCCATTGCCCCCGCACATTGCAAGTCTCATACACGTTTATGGGGGTTGTGTGCGTGGATTCTCCTGGGGACGAGCTGACCACTGGGGTTGTTCGGCATCCATGTTCCTCACACGATCCCCGCACGAGAATATGATAAATTAAATACGAACGTGTGCCTTATCATCGACAGACCAGAAACTCTATGCTCATTACCCTTACCCCTAATACATATTTTTCCACCCTCAGTTCTCCGAACAATTTACGTTTAATTATACCACGTATTCCAATCGCGTAAGCTGTTAACCATAGCTTCTAAGACAATGGCACAGTTGCTTCTTTTTAGTCAGAGTGATAAACAAAGAATTCGGTACTTGAACAAATATTTGATTGAATTTTTATTGGTTCAAGCAAAGAATGTACGTTCAATATAAAAAGTAATTAATAATAATTTTATAGTTGGAAAATTTTATTTATTTACAGAAATAAATAATTTAGAGAGGATTCAACAAAAGATTTTGACTGGAACATCAATTATACTTAAGGGGTAACACCACTCTAGAATTTCTGAAAAATCTATTTTTTTTTATTTTAGCTTAAAGAATACTTTAGGATCATAAAAAATATGCAGTTGGGCCGATATATTGTTCAGGTATCGGAGATAAGAGCTAAAAAATATTGTCAAGGATTTAAGCACTCGTAAAACTTTTAAACGCGTTTTTCTCAAAACAAATGTTTGCAAACTATCACCGAAAAAACGAAAGCTAAAGTTTACATGTACTTGAAGTTACGAACGTTCATTTGAACGAAATTAAAAAAAATTATTTTTTAATTTTTTTTTTTTTGCCTAAATCAATTAGGACGGCAAAAAAAATATTCTGTCGGAAAGAATTGTCGAATAAAAATTTTTTTAAGGGGTTACCTACCCTTACACATCACCCATTATTTAGACCTGCCTAATGCAAGTTTGATTGTCGATATTTGAAAATATAAAAACGTCAAAAATTCTCTTTTTTTTCACTAATTATAGAGGGAGTGAGAACGTTCGGCAAGACCCCTAAAAACCACCCTTAATATAACCACACCTAAAATGTTAAAAATTGCCATTTTGATTGTCGATATTTGAAAATATAAAAACGTGAAAAATTATCTTTTTTTACCTAACTAATTATGGAGTGAGTGAGAAAGTTCGGCAAGACCCCTAAAAACCACCCTTAAAATAACCACACCTAAAATGTTAAAATATTTTCAAATATCGACAATCAAAATGGTCATTTTTAACATTTTAGGTGGTTTTTTTAGGTGGTAACATTAAGGGTGGTTTTTAGGGGTGTTGCCGAACGTTCTCACTCCCTCTATAATTAGTGAGATAAAAAAAGAGAATTTTTGACGTTTTTATATTTTCAAATATC